>NW_026138355.1:0-177276 GCF_025592945.1 Manacus candei
AGCCCTATCATGCGGCTACTTACCAAGGGGATCCTCATGTAGTGGGTGATCAGGCAGTATTTAACTATGTGTTATCTTTAAATAAGACCCTCACAGCCCTCAGAGGAGCGCTGCAGTGGAATCGGCCTCTGCCCCTGGAGAATCCGGTTCATGACATTTCTCCAGGAGACCAAGTCTATGTGAAAAACTGGTCAGTGGAACCATTAAAGGGAACATGGGACGGTCCTCGCCAGGTGATAATGACCACTTATACGGCGGTGAAAGTCGAGGGAATCGACAATTGGATCCATTACACCCGAGTCAAGAAGGTTCCAGTCTCATGGTCGGTAGAACCTCTCTCACCTACAAAGATGGTATTTCGAGCCAACAATTGAAGATTGTGGTATTCCTGGGGTTGATAAGTTTAGCAGAGACCACCGTGAGAATTGAAACCCCAGATCCTTATTTGTTTGTACCAGAACACACTGATGTAAACTTAACTTGTCTGTTTTCAGATGACCAGGGAGCTGAATTAAGAGATGTCCACGTCAAGTGGAGACGGAGGGATCAAGATCGAATCATAACAGAAGGAGTGACAACAGTTTGGGATGCGACACAACAAAAGGGTTATACCGTCCTGCAGGTACCTGAGGTGTCTAAAACCGTAGAAGGGACATACATGTGTGTAGTTTGGATTCAAAGGAGTTTTGATTATGGGTATGTAGAAATACACATGATAAACACAACTCGGGAAATAATGACTAAGGTACAAGTTATACCCCCTAGGAAAACTCGACATGTGAGAGATCTGCAGATTCCGAATAGAGAAATAGAACAGGAAAATTTAATTGTGGGCCTAATTCGAGATTTTGGGAAAGTACAAAACGTTACTAAAATTACTGCATGTCTCCCTATACCTCATGCAGCAGGAGACCCAATTCCATGGGGAATAATTCCAGTGCCAGAAATACCCAAAATGTTTAAGAATATTACAAGGAATTGCAAATTTGTAACCGTCACATGGAGCGAAACGATAGATGTATGTTTATTAAGTGACAAAATGATGAAGAAGCAATGTGAACAGATGCCGGGATATTTCCGATGGGTAGTAATTGGGACATGGGTAACAAGTGAAACAATTAATGAATTAAAAGGATACTGTTTAGTTACAAATTCAACACACCCATGCTCTAAAGTTCCGGCTTCAGTAAAACGAGAAAAACAAGAAGAGGTCTGTCAAAATATTACCAGTTCTACAACCATGGAAGAATGGCAAACAATTTGGGGACCCAGCCTGCTAGAGACATATAGTTATATTGGAAAGGTACAGTGGTGCATTCACTGGAAGGGGAAAAAGAATCAAACTTATTCTACAGGAAATAGAGGGAATCATAATTGGAGGACAGAAACACATACAAAAGAGGATTGGAATTGTACTCGAGTATACACATGTGATACCCCAGACGATGAAATAGGCTTAATGCCAGTCAAAGCCCTCCTGCAGTTAGGATGTGAGTGTCGAGGATATAACCATACTATTAAAGGACATGTGAAAAACATTGATTGTCACACTACTACAGTTAGAAGTCCCGGAAACCTAGTATGGGTCATGGGACATGGTCAATGGACCACCCACATGCCACTAGACGGTCCGGTTGTACCTGTCACACTAGGGATACCTACTCTTTGTCCACTCTGGAGAAAAGAGAAGTTAACACCAGCAGAGATGCGATCACGGGAGAAAAGAGAAGTTAGTAATGACATTAATGATCTGGAACTAACAGATTGGCATGAGCCATCAGCAGGAGTTAAATTCGGATGGGCACTAGAATCTTTGTTTGCCCCAATTTCAACATATCGAAATAGAGAAATGTTGTTCAAATTGATGAGCCAGACCGAAAGGTTAGCAGCAGTCACTAAGAAAGGATTTAAAGATCTAAATTTACAATTACAAGCCACCTCTAGAATGACCATACAAAACCGCATGGCATTAGACCTGATATTACTCAAAGAACATGGAGTTTGCGGTTACCTGCATGCAAAGGATGAGCATTGTTGTGTACACATCCCAAATGTCACTCAAGAAGTAGAGAAAGATATTAATCAATTAGAACAAATTGACGAGAATGTTCATAAACTGCAGAAAGAAGCGGAACACAATTGGATAGGACAATTATTCAGCTCCCTAGGTCTCCATGTGTCAGGATGGATATCTTCTGTTATCCAGTACGGAATATTGATTGTAATAGTTGTTGTCATAGCCATAACTGTTTACAAGTGTCTTTTAGGAATGATTGTAAAAGAAGGTCAACATACGAGACGCATCATGAAAGCTATAACAAGAAAAGAAGTAATCTCACCGCAAAATGGATCACCTCCTATCCATCAAGAAACTGCAACCTGAAGATTGCTGTATTTGAGCATCCTTGCAAGCAAAGCTTGAAGAATGCTCAAAAGGGGGGACTGTTGCAAAGCAGTTTAAATTTAGTAGTAGAATGGCTAAGGCTTAAGTAAAAGGGTAGGCCTAGAAAGCAACACATTACAGTAGTGAGTTAAGCAGCAGCCTTGTTCGTGGGAATAGAATGTACTGAAGAAGTAGAAACAATAATCAAAAGATGTAGTCAAGCATGTACGTAACGATTTGTACCTTAGATGTGGTAAGGGTCTGTTAAACAGTTCTAGGGGGGTAAGGCAACTTAAGCAAGATTTATGATTAGAGTAGATGATTGTTAATTGTTATAAACTACTGCACCTGGGTTGCTATAGAAACTGTAATTGTTTTAGCCGTGAGAATACATGTAAACTTGTTTGTGTATAAAAGCTGAACTGAGAACGAGGGTCGTCGGAATCCTGACTTGGGGCGTTAGCCCGCAGGTTCCCGGGGCCCCGAATAAAGCACCCATAAACCGGCACTCTGTTGGTTTGTGTCTTTGTTTACGGGCAACAACACAAAATCAGCATTTTTATCCAATCTTCAGCTGGGATTAAATGCATATTCAAGTGATTACAACATCTATCGATGCATATTAATAACAGGCGGAGTAGAGGTGGAGCTCAGGCGGGGCTTGGGGCAGTGTTTCCCTTGGCCCTCAATCCTGAGGGTACTTCCACTCTTCCTCCATGGCTCTGGGGGCTTCAACTCATCTTCCTCAGCTTGACCTTCCTTCTCTTCCATTCTTCTTGACCCGCTCACTGAAGCTTGGAAAAAGCCCTGGCTCCCGGCCTATTCCTCCTATTCCAATGTCTCCCTGATCCTGCTGTCTCTCTAATTTATCCCCTCTAGGCCTAGGACATGTTCCTGTACTATTCTCTGAAGCTTTGCTCCAGTCAGTAGAACAGAACGAGCACAGATGGTCTTGGATGTTGGTAGCTTGTTAGCAGGCCCCAATTTCTTAGTTAACTCTTTTGGGCCTGGCCTCCTGTTTCCCCAGGGACACAGCCCGGGCCCGGCTGTTCCCATTCCCATTCCACGGGTTTGCATTCCTGTTCCAGGTGTTCCCATCCCATTCTAGTTGTTCCCATCCCATTCCAGGTGTCCCCATTCCCATTCCAGGAGTTCCCATTCCCATTCCATGTGTTCCCATTCCATGTGTTCCAATTCCCTTTCCAGGTGTTCCATCCCATTCTAGGTGTCTCCATTCCCATTCCTATTGTCCCTCCTCCCGTTCCTGGTGTTCACATCCCACTTCTGTTTTCCCCATTCCCAGTTCTTCGTGTTCCCATTCATATTCCAGGTGTCTCCATTCCCATTCCTATTGTCCCCATTCCCATTCCAGGTGTTCCCATCCCACCTCTGTTTTCCCTATTCCCATTCCAGGTGTTCCCATTCTCATTCCAGGTGTCCCCATTCCAATTCCTGGTGTCCCCAGTCTGCTCCCAATGTTCCCATTCCCATTCCAGGTGTCCCCATTCCAATCCCAGGTGAACCCATTCCCATTCCTGGTGTCCCCAACCTGCTCCCGATGTTCCCATTCCCATTCCCAATGTTCCCATTCCCATTCCAGGTGTCCCCATTCCCATTCCTGGTGTCCCCATTTCCATTCCTGGGGTCCCCATTTCCATTCCTGGTCTCCCCATTCCCATTCCTGGTGTTTCCATTCCCATTCCAGGTGTCCCCATTCCCATTCCAGGTGTTCCTATTCCCATTCCAGGTGTTCCCAATCCAGGTGTTTCCATTCCAGTTCCAGGTGTTCCCATTCCCATTCCAGGTGGTTCCATTCCCATTCCTGGTGTCCCCATTCCCATTCCAGGACTTCTCATTCCCATTCCAGGTGTTCCCACTCCAGGTGTTTCCATTCCAGTTCCAGGTGTTCCCATTCCCATTCCTGGTGTCCCCATTTCCATTCCTGGTGTTCCCATTTCCATTCCAGGTGTTCCCATTCCAATTCCTGGTGTTCCCATTCCCATTCCTGGTGTCCCCATTTCCATTCCAGGTGTTCCTATTCCCATTCCAGGTGTTCCCACTCCAGGTGTTTCCATTCCAGTTCCAGGTGTTCCCATTTCCATTCCAGGTGTTCCCATTCCAGGTGTCTCCATTCCAATTCCAGGTGTCCCCATTTCCATTCCTGGTGTTCCCATTCCCATTCCTGGTGTCCCCATTTCCATTCCAGGTGTTCCCATTCCCATTCCTGGTGTTCCCATTCCAGGTGTCTCCATTCCAATTCCTGGTGTTCCCATTCCTGGTGTCCCCATTTCCATTCCAGGTGTTCCCATTCCCATTCCAGGTGTTCCTTCCCCATTCCACGTGTCCCCATTCCCATTCCTGCTGCCCCCATTCCCATTCCTAGTGTCCCCAGTTTGCTCCCAATGTCCCCATTCCCATTCCAGGTGTTCCCATTCCCATTCCTGGTGTTCCCATCCCATTGCTATTGTCCCCATCCCATTCCTGATGTCCCCATTCCCATTCCAGGCATTCTCATTCCCATTCCAGCTGTTCCATCCCATTCTAGGTGTCACCGCTGTCATTTCCCCTGCTGGTTTACCTTTAAACCAGCACACCAGGGCTGTGCCCAACGGGGGTCCCTGTGGATCATCCAACGCGGGTCCTCCCATGGCTGATGGAGTTGGAGCAGCGGTCGAAGCTCTTCCCGCAGTCGGGGCACTCAGGGCTTCTCTCACCGGTGGGTCCGTTGGTGGGAGGTCAAGGCAGAGCTGTCCCTGAAGCTCTTCCCACACTCCCCACAGTTGTGAGGCCTCTCCCTGATGTGGATGCGAAGGTGGGTGTAGAGGGTGGAGCTGTCCCACATTCCCTACACGTGTAGGGCCGTTCCCCACTGTGGATGTGCTGGTGGCTGAGCAGCTTGGTGCTTGTGCTGAAGCTCTTCCCACATTCCAAGCACTTGTAGGGCCATTCCCTGGTGTGGATGCAACGGTGTTTGCAAAGGCTGGAGCTGTCCCTGAAGCTCTTCCCACACTCCCCACATGTGTAGGGCCTTCCCCACTGTGGATCATCTGGTGGCGGCGCAGGGCGGAGCTCAGTTTGAAGCTCTTCCCACACTCCCCACACGTGTAGCGCTGTTCCCCAGTGTGGATGCGACAGTGGTTGCGAAGGGTGGAGCTCTGCCTGAAGCTTTTCCCACACTCCTCACACGTGTAGGGCCGTTCCCCTGTGTGGACGTGCTTGTGCCTCAGGAGGTGGGTGCTCCTATTGAAGCTCTTCCCACATTCCAAACACCTGAAGCACTTTTTCCTGCTGGGAGGCTGCTCAGAGACCAGCAGCTCGCCGCTCCGCCTCAAGCTCCGGCCGCCTTCCCGGCACACGCTGGCTCTTTCCTCCTCACAGCCCCCTGGGCTGGCTTTGGAGCCCCTCCTGCGGGGGCATCTCCGGCCCTTTTCCTCCTCGCTGCCTTCCTGCGCCGGGGAGCCCTTCAAAACGGCCTCTCCCACCAGGCTCTGCCGGGGGGATTTGTCCTCCGCGCTCTCCGGCCTCACCTCGGGGCCTGGGGCAGGAACCAACAAGGACACGCAGGGGATTTGCCTCCGGCCCACAGGGAAGCCCAAGGACATCCCCCCAACTCCGGCCCCGGCAGGACGGCCACAAAAGACAAAAGACCCACCCAAAGGGGCACTGACTTCCTCCTCACCTGCCTGGGGGGCCCAAGGCATCTTCCTCTTCCTCGCAGCCTCCTCCTCCATCCGCCCAAGCTTTGGGAAGCAGAAATCCTACTGGGGGGGGGAAACAAGGGATGAGCGCGTTGCCTTGGGGTTCCTCCTGCCCAAGTCCAGCTCTAGGACTCACTGGGCAACTTGTGTCCATAAAAACCCCCAAAACACCAACATTCAGCCCAAAAACCCCTCCCAGGAGTTCCCTCTCTCTGCTCTCTGGGGTTAGGGGTGTCCCCCCTGTCTGGTCTGATGGCACTTCTGCCTGCATTGGGGGTCCCCCTTCTCCGGCCTGCCGGGGGTCCCGCGGCTCCAGGGGGTTCCCACTCTCCGGGGTCCCCTTGAGTGTTGCCAGGGGGGTCCCAGGGCTCACTTCTCCCCACTCTGCCTCCCGGGGCCGGCCGGCCCTCCTCTCTCGGCTCCCACCCTCGCAAACCTCTTGGCGCTCTCGGCTCCCACCCTGCCTCAAGGCCCCCCCTCCTCTCCACACTCCAAGGCCTTCCCCCTCTCCGGGACCCCCTCTTAAGGGGCCCGGCGCTCCCTCTCTGCTCCCCCCCCTCCAGCATTCCGGGGGTCCCCCAGCTCTGGGATCGCCCCTCTCCGCTCTCCCCACTCCGCGACTACCGGGGTTCCCCCCCGGCTCTCACGGGGGCCCCCAAACCGCTCTCGCCCCCCCCGCCATTGCCCAGCCACCGCCAGGACCTTTTGGCTGCTCTTCTTTGTGCTCCCGCTCGGCTCCTCCCTCGGCTGGGCCGCCGCTTTTGGCGGGTTTCCTCCTCCAGGATCCGCCCCCTGCAGCCCTTCCCCCCTGGACCAGCCCCCTTGGGCCCCCCTTGGGCCCCCCTTGCCCAATAAGTCTGATTATACAGACAAACCTTTTGGTTTTCCCCCACAAAACCCAAAGGTATAACCCAGCACCCTGGGGCATGAACAAAGTGGTTTTCCTTGGGGCCCCCCCGAGTCCAAAGTAAAGGGAGAGGAAAAAAAACCTGCTGGTGGGAGAGCTGTTGCAGTCTGGTCAGAAGTGGTGATTGCAGTCCAGTTGAGGTTGGTGGTCTCAGTCTGGTTGAGAGCGATGAGCTGCAGCCTTCCTCTGGATCCCACGAGTGGTGGAAAGGTTCTGAAACTCCAGGTTTATATATTCTCGAGTTCAGGCAGGAATGGTGAGTCGTTCCCTCAGAGCGGGGAATTCCATAAAAGGATGCTCAGTTCGTTCCATAAAAGGATGCTCAGTTGGTTCCCTCAGAGTGGGGAATTCCATAAAAGGATATGAGGATTCTCAGAGCAGGGAATTCCATAAAAGGGTATGAGGACAGGGACACCCCCCCCACCTCGCAGACCCCCCCCGCGGAAACAGTTCCTGGGAAAATGGCATGGAAGGCCATAGAATACACACTTTTGGGCTACACCCATCCAGTGAGGAATCGGTCCCAGCTGTTCTAACTAGGACACTGTGTCCCTCATCGCTGCCATCATCATCATCATCGGCCTCGTGGCAGTCGGTGTCTGGAAGCTCCGATCCGGTAACTCCCGGGATGGGGGTCGGCAAGGGGCACGGATCCGCCCGGCAGCATTCCGGGGATCCTGTGCCACGGGTGCTGATCCCACTTTCTTGCCATAGGGAAGAGGGAGGGGAATGGATACGACCCCGCACCCACCAGTGAGTCCCAGCAGCGTGTGTGGATCCAGATCCTCTGTGCAGGGATCCCAGGATGGATGCCGGGATTCCAAAGGGGAATGGGGGCCTAATGGCTGGAGTGGGATTGGAAGGGGATTGCAGCTCAGGGCAGGATTCCAGAGTGGGATCAGGTGGAATTGTGGACTGGGATCAGGGCTGGATTCTGGAGTGGGATTGGGGTGGGATGGATGGAGTGGGATTGGGGTGGGATGGACAGAGCAGGATCAGGTGGGATTCCGGAGCAGTTCCTACTCTCCCTGGGCTCCACAGCCGGCTCCATCCCCTGGGATGGGAACAGGGACATGGTGACTCCTTTCCCCACTCTCATCCCAGCAGGAATCACAGCCTGAGTGATCCTGGAGCTGGATCTGCCCCTTCCCTCTCTCTGTGGAAAGGCAGGAGCTGCTGGCAGAGCTCATCCCGCTGCTCCCACCCACCCCGGCCCCCCTGTGGCTCTTCCCAATGGATCAACTTCCTGCTTTTTCCCGTGTGAAACCCAAGACCACAATTATTCCCGAGGCTTTTATTCGGGTGTGAAAATCTCCTGCTTTGGGCAAAAAATCCTGGCTCCCTCCTCCGGCATCCGGCAGTTCCTCTGTGGGAACCAGGAATGGGAATGGGGGCAGGGGGGACTGGGATGGGGACATTGGGGACAGGGATGGGGACACTGGGAGCAGGTTGGTACAGCAGGAATGGGCATGGAAACTCCAGGAATGGGAATGGGGACATTGGGAGCAGGTTGGAGTCACAAGGAATGGGAATTGGGACACTGGGAATGGGAATGGGGACATGGGAGACCAGGATAGGGATAGTGGGGACAGGAACGGGGACACTGGGAGCAGGTTTGCACAGCAGGAAGTGGGAATGGGGAGAGGGATGGGAACCCCAGGAATGGGAATGGGGACAGGGATGGGAACCCCAGGAATGGTAATGGAGACAGGGATGGGAACCCCAGGAATGGGAATGGGGGCAGGGATGGGAACGTGTCGCTCCAGGAGTTGGTTCAATACAAAGGTGGGTCCCTGGCTCGAGGCCACGGGAAGCCCCTTCTTTGGGAATGTCTGGGAACCAGGTGTCAGAGGTTTGAAAAGAGGTGTTGGAATTGTTTCCCAGTGTCCCCCCATTCCCATCTGTGTCTCCCGGGATGGGGTGGGTTGGAGCGGAGCCGCAGGCGCTGGGCAGGGGCAGTGGGGGGAGGGCGGCTCTCGGGGACACCACGGTGGCCGCGGGGAGGGCGGGGGGTCCTTTGTTTGGGGGCTTTTGGGGTTTGTCCGGGACCGGACAGAGCGGGAGCTGATTTTGGCCACCTCGTTCTCTTTTCCTGAGAGGAAGTTTTTTCCCCACGGGACACCTTGTGGAGAGTGACCGAGAGAGAGAGAGAGAGCTCGACCCATCTGGGAGCGAGGTGTTCTGCTTTGGGGACTGCCCTGGGAAAAGGGACTCCTTCACTGCTGGCTGCGAGCACACGGGGCTGAGAGAGCTTTGAACTGCCGGGACAGTTTCTCCCCCCACCTGGGGATTTGGGACTTGGTTTTGTCTTGTTTAACTAAGACCCAGTGCCCCCAGGGGGAGGAGGAGGAAAGGAGACCAAGAGGTGCTGTGGGCAATCAAACTGCAGAGGAACAACCTGTGCCAGTAGCAGCTGCCCCTCTACAGAAGAAATCCAAGACCAAATCAGCTCAGTTAGTGAGGGATGAAGGGGAAGCAGAGCCCTCAGAACAGGAGCAAGAGGCAGGGCCAGAGATAATCACCAGATCCCCATCCCAGGCTGAGCTGTGAGAGATGTGAAAAGATTTCAACCTCCAGTTGGGAGAGCCCCTGCTGACCTGGCTGCTCCAGTGCTGGGATATCATGGTCCAGCATATGGAACTAGGTGGGAGTGCAGCCAAGCAACTGGGATCCCTGTCCTGGGATGTTGGGATTGACCAGGGGATTGGGAAGAGGACAGACAGGGGATGAGAGCTGGGTACAGGCTTGGGAATTGCCAGGAGGGCTTTTGAAAGGAGTGTAGGGGAAAGGGATGTCTAAGAACAAGTCCCTCAGGAGAGGGAAGCAGAGAGGTTGAGTTTTCACCCCAATACAAGGGTCTGCAGAGCAGAACAGAGAATATGCCCACAGAAGATTCTTGTGCGTCCGTCTTTGCAGTTCTGACAGGCACTTCTTGTCACAGCCTGTCCTCTCCATTCCAGAATGGGCCCTGGCAACCAAAGAACCAACACCCCACACCATAGTGCAGAACAACCCATGTGATTTGGGCCCTTTTGTTGTCCTGTCCATTCTGGCCCATCCTCTCCATCCCGGAATAGCCTCTGGAAACCGGAGAACCAACCCCCCACCATGTGACAGTTCAACCCCACCCGTGTGCCAAGGGCTCCTTTGTTGTGTCACAGCCTGTCCCCCCCATTCCATAATGGGCCCTGGCAACCAAAGAACCAACACCCCACAAGGTCAGAATGCAGCCCAACCTGTGTGCCATGGGCCCCTTTGTGATGTCACAGCCTGTCCTCTCCATTCTGGAATAGCCCCTGGAAACCAAAGAACCAACACCTCACACCCCCACAGTGCAGCCCCACCTGTCTGCCACGGGACTCTTTGGGATGTCATGGCCTTTCCCCCAGGAAACAAAGCCTGGAACCTTTGGGTTTCACATGCAGTTGGGGGGCCACCCTGGGCACTCCATGGGCAGCAAGAGCTTTCTGTCCTGCCACCTTTTGTCTGGCAGGAATCTTCAGCTGTGTTCAGGTTGGGCAGTCAGAATGGCAATTTCAGCGCAGGGCTCCTGCAAGTGAACGACAGCCCTTCCCTCCAGGAAAGAAACCCCTTACCCTCGGTCTCTTCTCCTGTTCCTTAAAACACAACCTGCTGGGGAGCTTTCTGGGATCTCTTCTCTTGAGAATTGGGAAGACAGACCCGCTCCCATGTTTAATACCTCAGGCAAAACCACCCTTTAAACACCTTTCCCAACCCTCCCCAACCTTTCCCAAAGCCCAGATTTTACAGGTGTCCTGTAATTCTGGCCCAATCTCACCCAAGCCCACAAACCATGACAGAAACCTCTCAGCCTCACGCTGCGTCCTTCCCATTGTTGTGCCTGATGTGCAGGCAAAAGGCCTTAAAATCAAGTACCCAACATTCATGGCCTGTTCTTTCTCCCAGAAAAGAAGGTGTGGTGAACTCTCCAGACCAGGGAATTGGAAGATCTCCCCAAAACTCCTTTGGTACACGCTGCAGGGCCAACGATTCCTCTGCTCTGCCCTGTCGGCGCTGCTTTGTCTCATCTGGGTCCCCAGAAACTGTCAGTGAAAGCCAGGGAATAAAATCTCTGAGCAGTTGGTTGGGTTCCAGAGGTGACCCTACTTCATTCAGCGCTGAAGGGACACAGGAATTGCTCTCTAACACCTGTACATCAGATCTCAAAACTTTTAAGTATTTCTACATTTTTGCAAACAAAAGAATTCCTGTCCATTGGTTTACCAGTTCTCTGCAGGAATTCTTATTCTCTCTTCTGTTGGCTCTTGATTTCTCACTTTGCATGATGCTTAGTCCACAGTTTTTGTCCTTTTCTTGTCTTTTCCCTAGATAGGGAGAGCCTCAGTAACTGTCTGTGTTAGTTTTGTCTTTGTCTCTGGTTTCTCTAAGGGTCTTTGTGGTTTAGAAATTCTGCCTTCTTGGTGTCCAGGTCCCAAAAATAGATTTCTCTGCCAGGTCTCTCACCACTGAAATATGGCAGGCCTTAAACTTTTCCTTTGTTTTTCTAACAAATGGCCATGGCCCAGAACTTGTCCATCATCCATTGTTTCTTGCCCCCATTCAATCTCCTGCCAGCAGTTTCTCCCCACTGCTGGGTGGGCTCCTTTGTCAAGCACTAGAACTTGTTGGGTAACAGGCCCAGTCCTGTTGCACATTTTTCGTGGGGATCTGCAGGAGGGCATTGAGTCTTCCAGGAGCAAATTGGCAGAGGACCCCAAGCTGGCTTGCAGTGTGGATGTGCTGGAGGGCAGGAAGGCTGTGCAGAGGGACCTGGACAGGCTGGACCTCTGGGCCGAGCCCGTGGGCATGAGGTTCAAGAGTGCCTTTGGTGCCTTTGGGGCCTCTGGCCACAAGAACCCCCTGCAGCTCCAGGCTGGGGGCAGAGGAGCTGCAAAGGGTCCCTGTGGGAGAGGCCCTGGGGGTGCTGGTGGACAGAGGCTGAACCTGAGCCAGCGGGTGCCCGGGTGGGCAAGAAGGCCAAGGGCAGGCTGGCCTGGATCAGAAAGAGTGTGGTAGCAGGAGCAGGGCAGGGATTCTTCTGCTGGACTGGGCACTGGTGAGGCCACCCCTGGAGTGCTGTGTCCAGCTCTGGGCCCCTCAATTCAGGGAGAACCTTGAGGGGCTGCAGTGGGTGGAGAGCAGGGCAAGGGAGCTGGGCAAGGGTCTGCAGTGCATGGCCTGTGAGGAGCAGCTGAGGGAGCTGGGCTTCTCCAGCCTGGAGAAGAGGAGGCTCGGGGCTGACCTTCTCCCTGTCCACAACTTCCTGACAGGAGGCTGGAGCCAGGTGGGGGTCAGCCCCTTCTCCGAGGCAACAGGCGACAGGACAAGAGGACACGAGGACCTGCCTGTCAGGGGCTGTTTGTCAGGGACAGGAGCAGGACTTTTTGGAGAGAAACAGGGATTAGGTATTGAAATGGGCTGCTCCATTGTTCAAGAAATGTTCAGACCTCTTTCCTAAAAGCATCCAGGACTCGGGTCACCCAGTTTTGTCTCTGACAAGGCTTTGCAGGGGCTGCTTGGGAAAGGGAAGCCCTGGGGCCCCAGTGCAGATGGTGGGGCTGCACTCTGGGGGGGTCGGCCTTTGGCTCTTGGCTTCCAGGGGCCCCCAGGAGTCAGTGAGTCGGGCTGGGGACGAGGGGCAGGACTGGCTGGGATTGCCTCTGGGGCCTGGCCCAGAAAATGGAAGTGTCCCCATGGGGGCAGCTGGAAAGGGCCCAGGAAGGAAATGCTGCCCCAGCGCAGGCTGTGGCAGTGGGGAGTGTGCAGGGGAGGAGGCTGGGCCAGAGCAGGGCTGGGCAAGAAGGGCCAAGCCGCGGGTGGGTTCTCCCCCGGCCCCCAGGGCCCAGCCCCTGATGGGAGGGCCTTGGGCAGGGCCTGGGGCGACTGCAGGAACCTCCGAGGCAGCCCAAGGGCCGTGCTTTTGGCAGCTGGGTTGACAGGCGGTGAGCGTCTTCTTGTTCTTTCCAGGTGGGATGCAAGCAGTGCGGTGGGCCTTTGACACCAAAGGGGAGATGATCAAGGTGAGCATTTTCCTGCCAGTGTGAATCAGATGTTAATTCTGGTGGGCTGTATCCTTGGTGAATCTAAGCACATCCCTTGGCATTTGGGTTTTTTCCGGGTGGTTTGCAGCCTGAGAAGCATCAGCAGAGTGGGAAGGAGGTCCCTGCAGTCAGAGGTCAGTGTAAAGGAAGCTGAGAGGGGAGCTTTGGTGAGAATGTTGCCCTCTGAGGGGATCCATCAGTTTGTGCCTTTGCCTCTGTGATGCTGAAAAACCCAGTCTGAAGAACTGCTCAGAGACTTTGGATCTTTGAGCAGCAAAGGGATTTATTGCCGACGTCGGCAGCGAGCGTGGTTCGCACCACAGAGAACTTGGTTGAGAGTTTCACACAATATTGGGGTTGTATACAATTTTCATAAATGATTAAATACGATAAATCATATTCATCTGATCACAACATCTATCTACGCATATTAATAATGGGCAAAGCTCGGGCGGAGCTCAGGGGAGCTTCTCTTGGTCCTCAGTTCTGGGAGGGGTTTAGGTGAGTCTGGGGTCTCTGCTCCTCTCCATCAGTCCCCAGTGTCCCCATCCTGGTCCCTCATGTTCCCACTCCATTCCTGGTGTTCCCATTCCCGGTGTTCCCATTCCCAGTGTGACCATCCCATTCCTGATGTCCCCATTCCCAGTCCCTGGCATCTCCAACCTGCTGCCCATGTCCCCGTTCCCTTTCCTGGTGTTGCCATCCCAGTTCCTGCTCTCCCCAGGCTGCACCCAGTGTCCCCAGTGTGGTCCTCCAGGTCCCCATTCCCATTCCTAGAGTTCCCAACCCAGTTCTGTTTTCCCCATTCCCATTTCTGTGTGTCCCCATTCCCAGTTCCTGCTGTCCCCAACCTGCTCCCAATGTCTCCATTACTATTCCTGGTTTCTCCATCCCATTCCTGATGACCCCAGCCTGTTCCAGTGTCCCCAACCTTCTCTTGGTCATCCCATCCTGCTCCTGGTGTCCCCATCCCTTTCCCCATTGTCTCCTGGTGTTCCCATTTCCATTCCTGATGTCTGCAACCTACTCCCAGTGTCCCCATCCCTGTCCGCAATGTCCCCATCCCAGTCCCGACGTCCCCATTCCAAATCCTGGTGTCCCCAACATGCTCCCAGTGTCCCCATCCCTGTCCCCAGTGTCCCCATCCAAGGCCCCCTGTCCCCATTCCCATTCCTGGTTCCCACAGAGGAACTGCCGGATGCCGGAGGAGGAGCCAGGATTTCTTGCCCAAAGCAGGAGATTGTCACACCCAAATTAAAGCCTCAGGAATAATTGTGGTCCTGGGTTTCACACAGGAAAAAGCAGGAAGTTGATCCATCAGGAAGAGCCGCAGGGGGGCCGGGGTGGGTGGGAGCAGCGGGATGAGCTCTGCCAGCAGCTCCTGCCTTTCCACAGGGAGAGGGAAGGGGTGGATCCAGCTCCAGGATCGCTCAGGCTGTGATTCCTGCTGGGATGGGAGCGGGGAAAGGAGTCACCATGTCCCTGTTCCCATCCCAGGGGATGGATCTGGCTGTGGAGCCCAGGGAGAGTAGGAACTGCTCCGGATTCCCACCTGATCCTGCTCTGTCCATCCCACCCCAATCCCACTCCGTCCATCCCACGCCAATCCCACTCCAGAATCCAGCCCTGATCCCAGTCCACAATTCCACCTGATCCCACTCTGGAATCCTGCCCTGAGCTGCAATCCCCTTCCAATCCCGCTCCAGCCATTAGGCCCCCATTCCCCTCTGGAATCCCGGCATCCATCCTGGGATCCCTGCACAGAGGATCTGGATCCACACACGCTGCTGGGACTCACTGGTGGGCGCGGGGTCGTATCCATTCCCCTCCCTCTTCCCTATGGAAAGAAAGTGGGATCAGCACCCGTGGCACAGGATCCCCGGAATGCTGCCGGGCGGATCCGTGCCCCTTGCCAACCCCCATCCCGGGAGTTACCGGATCGGAGCTTCCAGACACCGACTGCCACGAGGCCGATGATGATGATGATGATGGCAGCGATGACGGACACAGTGTCCTAGTTAGAACAGCTGGGACCGATTCCTCACTGGATGGGTGTAGCCCAAAAGTGTGTATTCTATGGCCTTCCATGCCATTTTCCCAGGAACTGTTGTCGGGGGTGGGTGGGGGGGGCTGCGAGGTGGGGGGGCTGCTCCTGTCCTCATACCCTTTTATGGAATTGCCCGCTCTGAGAATCCTCATATCCTTTTATGGAATTCCCCACTCTGAGGGAACGACTGACCATTCCTGCCTGAACTGGAGAATATATAAACGTGGAGTTTCAGAACCTTTCCACCACTCGTGGTATCCACAGGAAGGCTGCAGCTCACCACTCTCAACCAGACTGAGACCACCACCCTCAACTGGACTGCAATCACCACTTCTGACCAGACTGCAACAGTTCTCCCACCAGCAGGTTTTTTTCCCCTCTCCCTTTACTTTGGACTTGGGGGGATCCAAGGAAAACCACTTTGTTCATGCCCCAGGGTGCTGGGTTATACATTTGGGTTTTGTGGATGAAAACCAATTGCTTGTCTGTATAATCAGACTTATTGGGCAAGGGGGACCAAGGGGGGCCCAAGGGGGGCCCAAAGAGGTTGGTCCAGGGGGGGAAGGGCTGCAGGGGGTGGATCCCGGAGGAGGAAACCCGCCAAAAGCGGCGGCCCAGCCGAGGGAGGAACCGAGCGGGAGCACAAAGAAGAGCAACCAAAAGGTCCTGGCGGTCGCTGGGCAATGGCGGGGGGGGCGAGAGCAGTTTGGGGGCCCCCGTGAGAGCCGGGGGGGAACCCCGGTAGCCGCGGAGTGGGGAGAGCGGAGAGGGGCGATCCCGGAGCTGGGGGACCCCCGGAATGCTGGAGGGGGGGAGCAGAGAGGGAGCGCCGGCTCCCTTAAGCGGGGGTCCCGGAGAGGGGGAAGGCCTTGGAGTGTGGAGAGGAGGGGGGGCCTTGAGGCGGGGTGGGAGCCGAGAGCGCCAAGAGGTTTGCGAGGGTGGGAGCCGAGAGAGGAGGGCCGGCCGGCCCCGGGAGGCAGAGTGGGGAGAAGTGAGCCCTGGGACCCCCCTGGCAACACTAAAGGGGACCCCGGAGAGTGGGAATCCCCCGGAGCCGCTGGACCCCTGGCAGCCCAGAGAAGGGGGACCCCCAATGCAGGCAGAAGTGCCATCACGCCAGAGAGAGGGGACCCCCCTAACCCCAGAGATCAAAAAGGGGGAACTCCTGGGACGGGAATTTGGGCTGAATGTTGTTGTTTTGGGGGTTTTTATGGACACAAGATGCCCGGTGAGTCCTAGAGCTGGACTTGGGCAGGAGGAACCCCCAAGGCAACGCGCTCACCCCTTGTTTTCCCCCCCCATCAGGATTTCTGCTTCCCAAAGCTTGGGCGGATGGAGGAGGAGGCTGTGAGGAAGAGGAAGATGCCTTGGGCCCCCCAGGCAGGTGAGGAGGAAGTCAGTGCCCCTTTGGGTGGGTCTTCTGTCTTTTGTGGCCGTCCTGCGGGGGCCGGAGTTGGGGGGATGTCCTTGGGCTTCCCTGTGGGCCGGAGGCAAATCCCCTGCGTGTCCTTGTTGGTTCCTGCCCCAGGCCCCGAGGTGAGGCCGGAGAGCGCGGAGGACAAATCCCCCCGGCAGAGCCTGGTGGGAGAGGCCGTTTTGAAGGGCTCCCCGGCGCAGGAAGGCAGCGGGGAGGAAAAGGGCTGGAGATGCCCCCGCAGGAGGGGCTCCAAAGCCAGCCCAGGGGGCTGTGAGGAGGAAAGAGCCAGCGTGTGCCGGGAAGGCGACCGGAGCTTGAGGTGGAGCTGCGAGCTGGTGGTCCCTGAGCAGCCTCCCAGCAGGGAAAAGCACTTCAGGTGCTTGGAATGTGGGAAGAACTTCAGCAAGAGATGCAACCTCTTGAGGCACCAGCACATCCACACTGGGGAACGGCCTTACACGTGTGAGGAGTGTGGGAAGAGCTTCAGTGACCGCTCCACCCTCCGCAACCACCGTCGCATCCACAGTGGGGAACGGCCCTACATGTGTGGGGAGTGTGGGAAGAGCTTCAAACGGAGTTCCAACCTGCTCCAACACCAGATGATCCACAGTGGGGAAAGGCCCTACATGTGTGGGGAATGTGGGATGAACTTCAATCAGATCTCTGCCCTGCTCCGACACCAGATGATCCACAGTGGGAACGGCCCTACACGTGTGGGGAGTGTGGGAAGGGCTTCAGGGACAGCTCCAGCCTTTGCAAACACCGTTGCATCCCCACCAGGGAATGGCCCTACAAGTGCTTGGAATGTGGGAAGAGCTTCAGCACAAGCACCAAGCTGCTCAGCCACCAGCACATCCCCACTGGGGAACAGCCCTACACGTGTAGGGAATGTGGGACAGCTCCACCCTCTACACCCACCTTGGCATCCACATCAGGGAGAGGCCTCACAACTGTGGGGAGTGTGGGAAGAGCTTCAGGCAGAGCTCTTCCTTGACCTCCCACCAACGGACCCACCGGTAAGAGAAGCCCCGAGTGCCCCGACTGCGGGAAGAGCTTCGGCCGCTGCTCCAACTCCATCAGCCATGGGAGGACCCGCGTTGGATGATCCACAGGGACCCCCGTTGGGCACAGCCCTGGTGTGCTGGTTTTAAGGTAAACCAGCAGGGGAAATGACAGTGGTGAAATCACGGGGACATCGATGACATCACAGGGACAGCGGTGACATCGGAGGGACAGCAGTGACATCATAGGGACGTTGGTGACATCACAGGGACAGCGGTGACATCACGGGGACAGTGGTGACATCACCGGGGTTAATTTTGGTGTGAAAATCTCCTGCTTTGGGCAATAAATTCTGGCTCCTCCTCTGGCATCCGGCAGTTCCTCCCTGGGAACCAGGAATGGGAATGGGGACAGGGGGAATGGGAATGGAGACACCTGGAATGGGAATGGGAAAACCTGGAATGGGAATGGGAACATTGGGAGCAGACTGGGAACAAGAGGAATGGGAATGGAGACATCAGGAACTGGGAATGGGGGCACCTGGATTGGGAATGGGGACACCGGGGAGAGGGATGGAGACACTGGGAGCAGGTTAGGGACACCAGGAATGGGAATGGGGACACCAGGAATTGGAATGGAAATACCAGGAACTGGGAAGGGAACACCTGGAATGGGAATGGGAATTTGTGGAATGGGAATGGGAACACCTGGAATGGGAAGGGGAACATAGGGAGCAGATTGAGGACACCAGGAATTGGAATGGGGACACCAGGAATGGGAATGGGAACACGTGGAATTGGAATGGGGACACCTGGAATGGGAATGGGGAAAACAGAGGTGGGATGGGAACACCTGGAATGGGAATGGGGACAATAGGAATGGGAATGGAGATACCTGGAATGGGAATGGGAACCCCAAGAACTGGGAATGGGGAAAACAGAAGTGGGATGGGAACATCAGGAATGGGAGGAGGGACAATAGGAATGGGAATGGGGACACCTAGAATGGGATGGAACACCTGGAAAGGGAATTGGAACACATGGAATTGGAATAGGAACACCTGGAATGGAAATGGGTACACCTGGAATGGGAATGGGGACATTGGGAGCAGACTGGTGACACCAGGAATGGGAATGGAGGCAGCGGGAATGGGAATGGGGACACGTGGAATGGGGATGGGAACACCTGGAATGGGAATGGGGACACCTGGAATGGGAATGGGGACATCAGGAATGGGAATGGGGACACCTGGGCTGGGAATGGGAACATTGGGAATGGGAACATTGGGAGCAGGTTGGGGACACCAGGAATGGGAATGGGAACACCTGGAATGGGAATGGGAACATTGGGAGCAGACTGGGGACACCAGGAATTGGAATGGGGACACCAGGAATGGGAATATGAACACCTGGAATGGGAATAGGGAAAACAGAGGTGGGATGGGAACACCTGGAATGGGAATGGGGACAATAGGAATGGGAATGGGAACACCAAGAACTGGGAATGGGGAAACAGAAGTGGGATGGGAACACCCTCACACATGGGGAGCCACAGGTGCTCACAGGAAGGACCATCGAATAAACACTCGATGGATTCTTCCTTCTTTTTAACAGTCGGTCCACAATGGGCCAGATTTGTTCTTTTTGCAGAAACCAACCAGCAGGAGAGATCCCACCACATGAACCGATAAAGCCTTCTACCGCTGCTGTCATCAGTTCTCATTGTCCTATGAGAACATGAAGTGACATCAGAACTGAAGAGTTATACAGGTTTGGGGTTTTTTGTTTGCATGTGTTTTATCTTGAAAATGTTATGATCCTAATAATTTTGCAAGATGTAAAAACCTACCACAAACATTGTGTTTGTGTTCCCCTGCTCCCAAAATTACTTGTATTAACAACTTATTAAGAATTGTTAACTTGTTTGTGTAGTTTTTCTGAGATGTATTGTTAGTTTAATTTTTGTCAAGTTTATTTTGTCTTTTTAAATATCTCTCTCGATTGAGAAACTCAACCAAATATAACCTGGGAGTTAGTACAAGTCTTCATGCATATTTGGAATCATACAAATATGCATTATATACATTAACCTCCGGCCTTAAAAGGCATTGAATTTCATATTTAGTAAAATTTAACAAATAGAATTAAATTTAAGAAAGCCTTTTACCAACTCCCAAGTAACTCAATGTTTTTTGATGTATAATTTCAAGTACTTGTGTATGTTTGTAACGGTTTTAATGTTAAAATATTTGATTGTAGCTATTGAAATCCTATTACTATTTTATTATAAAGTTGGGATTTTTGAGAGAGGAGGGTTGCGGTGCATTGGGGCTACCTCTTCCTTTCCTTTACTCTTCTGTCTTCCTGTCCACTGTACGAGAAGCACAACCCACAAAGAAGATTCACAGAGAACAAAAATCATTGAATGCATAAATCACGGGGTGGTGTCAGAGACTGGAACAGTTACTGATTTCTGCATTCTAAGAGACTTCTGCAGGCTTTTGACTTTCTGATGGGCAGCTGGACCCATTCCCCCTCCTCCAGTGCAGAAGATGTCAAGCCCCCAAAAGGCGGGAAGAGCCGAGTTTACCACGTCCTCCACATGAACTCCGCACCAAAAAGGGGGACACCCCCCTATGCAAACAACTCCCCGCCTTGGGGAGGTGCAAAGGATATGGATATTGACTGGTGACTTTGGGGGTTTGGGGGGGATTTTTCCTTCTTCTCCCCCCACCGCCTGCGGATCCAGACCATTGCTTTTTACATGGCTGGATCCAGTGGGCGGTGACTATTTACGTTTTTACCACTCTCATCTTTTCTTCTTTCTTGCTCTCCCTTACTCTTACCCTGTCTTTCTCTCCCCTATGCATTTTTCTCCTCCCCTGAAAGGTTGGCCTTGTTATATGACAGCCCCCAAAATGCTGGCACACCTGTTGATACAAAATTGTTCAAATAAACCTTGTCAATATGTTTTCAGACACCGATTATTCAGTGTTGTTTCACTTTAATCCACCCCAAGGGAATTATGGATAAAACCTGAGTTACCAACCCACCTTTTTCCTGGGGGGGGTTGTAACAGTCACTGCTGTCCCTGTGATGTCACTGCTGTGACTGTGATGTCACTGCTGTCCCTGTGATGTCATGGTTGTCCCTGTGATGTCACCACTGTCCCTGTGATGTCATCACTGTCTCTGTGATGTCACCACTGTCTCTGTAATGTCACCGATGTCCCTGTGATGTCATTGATGTCCCTGTGACATCACCAGTGTCCCTGTGATGTCACTACTGTCTCTGTGATATCACTGCTGTCTCTGTGATGTCATGACTGTCTCTGTGATGTCACCAATGTCCCTGTGATGTCACTGCTGTGACTGCGATGTCACCGATGTGTCTGTGATGTCATCGCTCTCTCTGTGATGTCATTGCTGTCCCTGTGATATCATTGTTGTCCCTGTGACATCACTGCTGTCCTTGTGATGTCACCGGTGTCTCTGTGATGTCATCAATATCCCTGTGATGTCCCCACTGTGCCTGTGATGTCACCGCTGTCCTTGTGATTGTGATGTCACTGTTGTGTCTGTGATGTCACTGTTGTGTCTGTGATGTCACTACTGTCTCTGTGATGTCACCAATGTCTTTGTGATGTCACTGTTGTGTCTGTGATGTCACTGCTTTCTCTGTGACGTCACTGCTGTCTCTGTGCTGTCACCGCTGTGTCTGTGATGTCACTATTGTCTCTGTGATGTCACTGATTTCCCTGTGATGTCACTGCTGTCTCTGTGCCTGTGCCTGTGATGTCACTGATGTCTCTGTGATGTCACCAATCTCTCTGTGATGTCACCGACCTCTCTGTGATGTCACTGCTGTCCCTGTGATGTCACCAATTTCTCTTCAGCCAGATTGCAACCACCACTCTCAACCAGACTGCAGATCACCACTCTCGACCCAACTGCAACCACCACTCTTGACCAGACTGCACCACCACTCTCACCAACAGGGTTTTTTTTCCCCCTCTCCCTTTACTTTGGGCTCAGGGGGCCCAACAAACACCACTCTGTTCATGCCCCAGGGTGTTGGGTTATACATTTGGGTTTTGTGGGTTAAAACCAACTGTTTGTCTGTATAATTGTACTTATTGTATTATTTCATGAAATTGTTATTCTGACTGTTATAGATTAGGAAATCAGGGGGAATTTTTCTTCCCCTGCCCTCACTCCAAGGGAAAGAAAGGGAGTGAGCAGGGGGAAGGGAGGTCATTAGCATTACAAAAGATGTAGCCAACCTAGGGTAATGGACCATTTGGAGAAAGAGGAGAGGTAGGCGGGGGGCTGGGCACTGGTGGGAAAGGTGAGAGGCAGAGTGCTGTGGCTGGCTCCCGGGGTGCAGACAGGCATTTTGTTGGGGAGGGGGGCCGGAGGTCTAGCTTGTTTTTTGGCTGTTAATTCTGGGGAGTTCAACCTCTCGTCCTGCTGGCTTTGACCTGCCTGACTGTCCCTCCCGCCGGAGCTGCTGTGTTTCATCGGAGAGTTTTGCTTGCCCGCGGGAGAGGAGGAGGAGTTTTTTTGAGACACCACCGCCTGAGACTGCAGTGAGTCCCCGCCACTTGAGACAGCGGTGAGTTCCCGTGGGAGTGTGCTGCCCGCCTTCCTTGTCGTCCCCACGGAGGCGAGGACCCCCCTCATCTCCTTCTCGGCTTCCCCCGCGGTCCCGGGACCGCTCTCTGCGGCCCCTCTGCCCGCGGGGACTGACGGGCCCACAGCGCCCCCTGCTGGCCACGGCCGGGCACTGCAGGTCCTGCAGCTCCAGCGATCCCACAGCGCCCCCTGCTGGCCACGGCCGGGCACTGCAGGTCCTGCAGCTCCAGCGGCCCCACAGCGCCCCCTGCTGGCCACGATTCGGGCTGTGCCGAAGGACAGAGCAGTGTTCTTTTGGACTTGTTGTTGTGGTGGTTGTTGCTGGTGTTGTTTTGGTTTGTGTTACTGTTTTTTTGCCAACGTACATATATCTTTTAATAAAGGGTTGTTATTTCTTCTGTTTTTTCCACATTTTCCTCGAGTAAAGCCCCTTAATTTGACATTACAATTGCAGAGAGAGAGGAGTTTGGTCTACCTCATAACTCCTCCTCTTTAGCAAACAGTTTAGTCTCTTCAGACTGAGACATCGAGGCAGCTGCTTTCTTTATACAGGAAAATCATGGAGAGATCCCTGCAGAAGTTGAAAATGCTGTCATGCCTTTAGTCTGGGCCAGCGAGTACCCTGGGAAATCAAAGCAAGCTGAACCAGTAAGCATCGCACTCAGGCCAGGAGCAGCCCCGGTAAGGCAGAAACAATATCCTTTGAAATTAGAAAGCCGAAAAGGCCTAGCACCTGTAATTGAAAAGTTCCTTAAATTTGGTTTACTAGTAGAATGTGAATCCAGATTTAATACCCCCATTCTACCCGTGAAAAAGGCTGATGGCAAAAGCTATCGGCTAGTCCAAGATCTTAGGGCCATTAATAGAATAACTGAGGACATTTACACAGTGGTAGCCAACCCCTATACACTGTTAACCACATTGACAGAGGACTTAGGATGGTTTACTGTACTCGACCTCAAAGATGCCTTTTTCTGCATTCCTGTACACAAAGACAGCCAGGAGATTTTTGCCTTTGAGTGGGAAAATCCTGAGACAGGGAGAAAAACACAACTAACCTGGAGAGTTCTTCCACAAGGCTTTAAGAACAGTCCAACACTTTTCGGAAATCAGTTGGCAAAGGAACTGGAGGACTGGAGAAGACAGCAGCAAGAAGGAGTTGTCCTGCAGTATGTTGACGACATCTTAATTGCAGCCAAAAGCCGGGACCAGTGCATCGAGCTCACTGTAAGTCTCTTGAACTTTTTGGGGCTAAGTGGGTATCGGGTCTCGAGAGAGAAGGCACAGATAGCCAAGGAGATAGTCATCTACCTGGGACTTGAGATCTATCGTGGGCATCGGCGACTCCGTACAGACCAAAAAGAGGCCATTTGCCGTCCCCCAGAGCCCCACACTGTACGAGAGAGGCAGGCTTTCCTGGGAATGGTAGGATGGTGTCGGCTGTGGATAGCTAACTATGGGTTGCTAGTCAAACCTCTGTATGAAGCCCTGAAAACGGCCAAAGAGGGAGTTGTAACATGGACAGATGAGACCAGAGATGTGTTCAAACAACTGAAACAGTCCTTGATGTCAGCTCCAGCACTAGGACTACCAGATTTGACTAAACCTTTTGAACTGTTCACACACGAGCAGTTAAATGTTGCTCGGGGGGTATTATCACAAACTCTGGGAAGCCAACAAAGAGCTGTGGCTTATTTCTCCAAACAGCTGGACAGTGTTAGCCAAGGGTGGCCGGGGTGCCTGCGAGCTGTCGTGGCAACTGTTATCCTGATTGAAGAGGCCCGGAAGCTCACCCTTGGGCAGCACATCACCGTGTATGTGCCCCATGCAGTTCAAGCTGTGCTTGAGCAAAAGGGAGGCCACTGGCTGTCCCCCAGCAGAATGCTTAAGTACCAGGTTGTGTTGCTGGAACAGGACGATGTTACCCTAAAAACAACGTCTATTGTAAATCCAGCTATGTTTCTGTCTTCAACACTAACTGACAGTGTCCCCAGGCATGACTGTTTGCAGACTATAGAGGAGACTCACTCCAGCAGACCAGACCTGAAGGATGTGCCCCTGGAAAACGCAGACTGGGAACTGTATACGGACGGAAGCAGCTTCATGCGGGATGGTAAACGCTTCACAGGGTATGCAGTGACAACCAGAGACGAAGTGATCGAGGCAAAAGCCTTGTCAGCAGATGTGTCATCCCAAAAAGCAGAATTAATCGCACTGACAAGAGCCTTGGAACTGAGTGAAGGAAAGAAGGTAAATATCTGGACTGACTCAAAATATGCATTTAGTGCTGTACATGCCCACGGAGCCATCTGGAAGGAGAGAGGACTACTGACAGCCCAAGGCAGTGGAGTCAAGCATGCAGACCAAATCCATGCACTCCTGCAGAGTATTTGGAAACCAGAGGAGGTAGCTATTATGCATTGTAGGACCCACCAGAAGGGGAAAACAATTCCCGAGCTGGGAAATCAGTTTGCTGATGGAGCAGCAAAAGGGGCTGCAGAAAAAGGCATCTTGGCAGTAGTGCCACAAAAACAAATTGATTTGACAAAACACACCCCTAAGTATGATGAGAGAGACAATCAGCTAATTAAATCACTGAAAGCTGAAATCAAAGAAGGGGGGTGGGTGTTACCCCTACTGGACAGGTTGTAGTCCCACCACCACTCCTCAGGGAAATAGCTCAACAGGAACATGAGGCTACCCATTGGGGAACGGAAAACCTCCTGAAACATCTAAAGAAAACAGTAATAGGAACAAATATGACCAAAGCTGTGCAGTCTACGGCAGGTAAGTGTGAAATCTGCAAACGAAACAATCCAGATACATCAAAGAGAGTGGTACTAGGGGTAACAAAAGCTGGAGACCAACCCGGAGATTACTGGCAAATAGATTTTGCTGAGTTACCACCATGGGGGGGTTACAAATACATCCTTGTACTAGTTGACACTTTCAGTGGATGGCCTGAAGCATACCCCTGTCGCACTAACGCAGCAAGGGAAGTGGTAAAAGCTTTACTAAACCACACAATTCCAAGGTTTGGGGTTCCTCTAGGAATGGCATCAGATAGAGGAACACATTTTATTGCGACAGTAGTAAAAGAAGTATGCCGCATCCTGGGAATTGTCTGGGACCTACATACCCCCTACAGACCTCAGGCTAGTGGCAAAGTTGAACGAATGAATGGCACCTTGAAAATGCAAATTAGTAAAATTTGTCAGGAAACATCTATGTCCTGGGTTCAGGCTTTGCCACTAGCTCTGCTGAGAATTCGTATCCAGCCGAGGCGGAGGGATAACATAACCCCCATGAAATATTATATGGAAGACCATATCAGGCACCACACGTGCCAGGGGATGTACACTTAAGGGGGAGAGCCGATTTACAAAAATATTTGATTGCTTTAGGCTCTACTTTGCAGAAGCTGCAGAAGGTCATCGAGCTATCCAGACCCATAGGACTGGACACCCCTGCTCACCCATTCCAGCCAGGAGACTGGGTCTACGTCAAGTGGTGGAACAGTGGCCCCTTGAGAGCCAAGTGGAGAGGACCTTACCAAGTCCTGCTGACTTCCCTCACCTCCGTCAAAGTTGCTGGCAGAGAACCCTGGTTCCACTATTCCAGAGTCAAGAGAGCATCAGCTCCTGGAACAACCAACCAGACAGAACCAGGCACCGACGACGAGGATGTGGAATAGACTGCTTGTTCTGTGTATTCTGTTCGTGCAACCGGTAACCATGAACCGAGTTTGGGACCAAAAATTGCATGTGGCCCTAGTCCAAAATGTATCTAAAATTCTCCGGAAAACGGAATGCTGGATTTGTACTCAAGTACCAGCAATTGATGATGAGAATAGTGAGTGGCCCCTAATTGGCATTTTACTAAACGAGACAAACTTCGGTAAGTCCATGATGAATTTCCCAGGGACCTGGAAGCCAGTTACAGAGGCCTATTACCCGGTGGCCCTAAGTAATGTACTTTCTAATCAGGATGTTGTTCCCTGTATGATCATAAACACTACAGGAAAAATCATTCTCCCCCCCTACTGTGATAAAAACAATTTAAAAGAAGAGATAAACCCAGAAATTGTTGCAGGGATGGCACAGTTCCCTTTGAGATTAATTCCTCCCCAGGGTTCAGGATGGTATTGGATTTGTGAAAAGGAGGCCTGGAAAGTTTTGCCCCTTGATAAAGATCGGGTCTGTGCACTGGGGGCAGTGATTCCAAATATAACAATTCTCGACCCAATTGATGAACAGGAATGGGAAAGACCCTATCCAAAGAGTGAAAAGAACTAGCAATCCCCTCATTGAGTGCCCTACAATTTTCCACAGCATAGTCAGAGCTTTAATCCCATCTCTAGGAGTGAGTGAATTGGAAAAGGCAATTGTAAATATTTCGGCTGTTATGGAAAACATACAAGATCACACTCTGGATGCAATTGAAACCCTGAAAGAACAATTCCAGAGCTTGTCTCGTGTAGTAATACAAAACAGAATGGCCCTCAATTTTTTGCTAGCCTCACAGGGAGGTGTGTGTAAAGTCATCAATACCAGCTGCTGCTCTTACATAGACCAGACTGGTAGAATTAATAATGATTTGGCCGCAATTCAAAATCAAACCAAAATCTTACACCAAATATCTCTGGATGATGTCTCCCTAGGTTTAGGAGATGTCTTCAACAAACTCACCTCATGGTTACCAAACTGGACATGGATGAGACAACTGTTTATTTTAGTATTGTATATACTTAGTGTTAGTGTAATAGCTCACTGCATGCACCGTTTTATAGTTGTTGTAGGTGTAGGTAGTAGAGATTGGACAAGACCTTTGGGTTTTGTCCAGTCTCTAAGGGGGGACTGATGCCTTAAGCCCCTAATGTTTTTTTATTTTTCTAATATTTGTAAGACTTGTAAGTTTTATAAGTAGTGGAAGTAGATTTTAAAAGCAGCAACCTCCCCTCCCCCTTTTTGTCCCTTGCTCCTTTCCCTCTCTCTACCACCCTTGTTCATACATTCCTTAATCCTCTTCCCCCATTCTATCCTCCCTATATCACTCATAGCCCCAAATCCAATAGAAATGTTTAGTCTTTTGTCAAGGCAAGGCCTAGATTGTTGGCAGAACAGCATATCAAGGCCTAAACCACAGAATACGGTCAAGAATTAGGTAACTATGTACCCTTTGTGCTCTGAAGATGGTGAAGATGGGATGAATGGGGGGTCCCGAAATACACCCCAGACTCATTTGAAGGGGGCCGACCCAGGGCGGACCAGAGTAAAGGCCACAGGGTGGGCACATCTGGGATTGGATGGATGGTGTTATGAAATGTAACCTCTCAGGCACGGCCTGCGCGGGTCTTGTAACATCTTAGCCTTGGCAAATAAACCCTTTCTTATCTCACCCCTAATTAACTGCTCTGGAGAATTTTTCAGCACCAAAATACAGCAGCAACAGGTGGGACACACGACCCCCCAAATTCAGCGTGGGGAGGGACTGGGGGGTCCCGGCTGGGCCCGAGGCCACGGGGAGGGGCTGCGGCCGCCGGCGGCTCAGGAGCTCTGTGGGGAGAGAAAAGGGGGTGAGAGCGGGGTGGGAGGACGGGGGGGGCACACAAGCTCTGGGAAAGGGGGACACGACCCCCGGGGACCCCCCTTTACCTTCTCCCACAGGTAGAAGCCGAGCCCCAGCGCCAGGAAGACCAAGCCCAAGACGAAGCCCCCGACCCCCACCAGGATCTTGCTGCGGACGGTGTCCAGTGGCATCTCTGGGGGGAGCCGGGGGGATCAGCACCCCCAAAACCTCCTCCCACACACCCCCAGGCACCCCACAGAGCCCGGCCCGCTCTCTCCCAGCCCACCCGGGGGTCCCTGAAACCTCCTGCCAGTCCCTTCCCAGCCCCTGCAGGGATCCCACCCAGCCCCTCCTGGCCCCTTTAGGACCCTCCAACCCCCCTCCCATCATCCCCCAGCACCCCCCAGACTCCCTCCCAGTCGCCCCCAGTCGCCCCCCCGGGGCTGGGGGGGCCGGGCCGTACCCCAGTGCCGGCTGAGGGGGTGCTCCAGGCTGACGTGCTCCACCTGGCAGCTGTAGGTGACCCCGCGCTGGGGGGGGATTTCCAGCAGCACCAGCACCTGGTAGGTCCAGTCCCCGTTGGGGACCACGTCGGTGGCCACCACGTGCTCCGGCAGCTCCTGCCCATCCTGGAACCACCTCACCTGCACCGGTGCAGGGTAGAAATCCATCACGGAGCAGAGCAGGCGGCCGGGGCCGGGCTGGGAGCTCGACGGCACCAGCGAGATGGACACGCTGGGGGGCACTGGCAGGGACGGGGGAGACACTGGGCTGAGCTGGGGGGCACTGGGAGGGAGGGCAGAGGGCTTGGAGGACATTGGTAGGGATTGGGATGGCAGTGGGAGGGACTGGGATGGCAGTGGGAGGGACTGGGATGGCAGTGGGAGGGACTGGGAATAGAGTGGGGTAGAAGGGCATGGGCTGGGGGGGCACTGGGGAGAGAGTTGGGAGATGTGGGAGTGAAGTGAAAACGACTGGGAATGGATCGAGAGGGTCTGAGAGTGGAGTGAGAGGGACTGGGAAGGACTAGTGTGGACTGGGAAGGAGCGATCGGGACTCGGAGGCTGAGTCGTGGTGAGGGAAGTCTTTGCTTTGGGTCTGCCTGGCAACTGGAGCGTCACCAGAGACACGCGCTGGGATTGGCTGAGGGGCGGGAGCTCGGTGGCCCCAGCGGGGTGGAGACGCGGGGGGGAACTGGGAGAGATGGGATGGATTGGGATGGATTGGGATGGACTGGGAGAGGACAAAAGGCCACGGGGACCGACACAGGGAGTGCTGAGGTGTCTGGGGTGATTCCGAGGGAGGGTTTGAGGGGCTCCAGGGTCATTCCCGGGGCAGGGGCCGAGGGGACCCGCTCTGCCCCACGCTCACCTCTCCTCTCCACGGTGAACAGGGTGACGACCCTGTAGTTGTGCCGGCAGTACCAGTCCACAGCTGACCGTGTGAACTCCATATATTCCTTTTGGCTGTTCAAGCTCCTGGCAAACTTCTCCCCATGCGGGGTGTCCTCCACATGGACCCCCACATCGCTGTCGAAGTGCAGGAGCTGCTCCCGGTTGTAGATGTATCTCTCCAGGAGCCTCACCCGCTCGGTGCCGTTGATAAAGTGACACTCGCGTTTTGTGATCCTCTGGAACACCCCTGTGTGTGCAGGACACGGATCAGGGGGTGCCCCGACGCCCCCCCATCATCCCACAGCCCCCCACAGCAGGCTGGGAGCTCAGGGGGCCACCCCGGACCCCCCTTTCCCACCCCCCTCTGCCCCACGGACGCCCCAGCACCGGCTCTTGGCTGGGGGGGAACCCCCCCATCAGCCCCCCGGGGATGGACAGGGGGGTTGGGAACCCCCCCCAATGCGGATCCCACCACCCCAGAGCCCCAGGGAACTGATCCAGGGCTCAAGGGACACCCAGGGACCCCCAGGGCACCCCTCTGCCTGCTCTCCCACACCCCCTTGCCTTCCTCTCCCACCCCTTTCCCACCGTCCCCACAATCCCCAGACCCCCCCGCCCTCACTTTGGGGCTCCCACCCCCCTCCCACTCACTCCGGCCCTTCCAACCCCCCTCGCACTCACTGTGGGGCTCCCACCCCCTCTTTTCTCCCCTCTTGCCCCCCCTTTCCCCCCCCCGCTCACCCGACAGCTCCTCGCCCGCAGCCGGGGGGGCTCCCAGCACCACCAGCACCGCCAGCACGGCCCCAGCTCCCCGCACACGCTCCATGCCCAGCGCCGGACAGCTGCTGACAGCCCAAAACCAGCCGGGCGGCGCCGTTTTGAGGGGTTTGGGGCGCGCTGGGCTTGGCTGAGGGCGCAGTTGGGGCCCTTTTTTCGAGGCGTCTTCCCGGCGACTGATGAGTCATCAGCGCGGCGCGCTGGGATTGGGCGCGGGCGGCGTGGGCGCTTTGGGATTGGCTGAGGGCCGTTAGGGGCGTGTCCAAACCCCTCTTTTCCGATAATTTGGGGTCTGGGGTTGATCGAACCCCCGTGTGCCTCGGATTTTTTTGGTCTAGAAGAGCCAATAATCCCGTGTTCTCAAGATTTTTGGGGTCTGAATGTTCCCAACCTCCTGTTCCTGTGTTTTTTAGATGCTGATGGTGCCCAAACTGCTCTTTTATAAGATTTGAGGAACTGGGAGTGCCCAACTCCCCCGTTCGCACAAATTTAGGGGTCTGGGAGTAAACAATACCCTCTTTTCCAGGATTTTGTGGTTCTGGAACATCCCCAACGCCCCTGTTCCTGGTTTATTGATAGGCTAACATTGCCCAAACCCCCGTGTTCCGAGGATTTTCAGAGTCTGGGTGTGTCCAAACCACCTTTCTCCAGGATTTTATGGGTCTGGGAGTGCCCAAACCCCCCTGTTCCCAGGAGTTTTAGGATCTAGGAGTGTCCAGTCTCCTCTTTTCCAGTATTTAGAGCTCTGGGAGTACCCCAACCCCCTTGTCCCTGGGGTTTTTAGGGTCTAAGAGAGCCCATACCCCCACGTTTCAAAGAATTTTGAGATCTGAATGTTACAACGCCCCTGTTCCTGTGTTTTTCAGACACTGATAGTGCCTAAACCCCTCTTTTCTAAGATTTGAGAGTCTGGGAGTCCCCAAGCCCCATTGGGTTTTTGGGGATCTGCCTAAACCTCTGTGCTCTCAGAATTTTGGGGCTCTGGATGTGCCCAAACCACCTTTCATCATCATTTTCTAGTTCTGGGAGTCCCCAAAGCCCCCCGTTCTTGCAGTTTCCATGGTATGGAAGTACCTAAACCTCTCTTTTCCAGGATTTTTTGGAGCAGCTGGGAAAACCCAAACCCCCCTGTTCATGGGGTTTTGAGAGGATGACATTTGTGCAGACCCCCCTTTCCCCTGGATTTTTGGAGTCTGAGTGTCAAAGCCCCTATTTTCCAGTACTTTGGGGTCTGGGAGTGCCCCAACCCACCTGATCCTGGGATGTTTTGGGACTGGAAGTGCCCAAAGCACCTCTTCCCAAGATTCTGTTGGTCTGGGAGTGCCCAAAACCCCATATTCCCTGGATTTTTGCAGCCCCCACTTCTCCCCAACAACCAGGAGTGCAGAGCACTGAGAAGCTTTATTGGGAACACTGGGAACAGCTGGTTAGCGTGGGAAGAAATGCAGGGAAGGGGGGAAGGTGACCCCCCCAAAATCAGGGCAGGGTTTGGGGGGTCCCGGCTGGGCCCGAGGCCACGGGGAGGGGCTGCGGCCGCCGGCGGCTCAGGAGCTCTGTGGGGAGAGAAAAGGGGGTGAGAGCAAAGGGGCTGGGGGGGCAAGGGGGGCCCAGAGGCTGTGGGACAGCAAGGGGGGGGACACGACCCCCATTTGGGGACCCCCCTTTACCTTCTCCCACAGGTAGAAGCCGAGCCCCAGCGCCAGGAAGACCAAGCCCAAGACGAAGCCCCCGACCCCCACCAGGATCTTGCTGCGGACGGTGTCCGGTGGCATCTCTGGGGGGAGCCGGGGGGGTCAGCACCCCCAAAACCTCCTCCCACGCACCCCCCGGCATCCCACAGAGCCCGGCCCGCTCTCCCCCAGCCCACCCGGGGGTCCCTGAAACCTCCTGCCAGTCCCTTCCCAGCCCCTGCAGGGATCCCACCCAGCCCCTCCTGGCCCCTTGAGGACCCTCCCACCCCCCTCCCATCACCCCCAGCACCCCCCAAACTCCCTCCCAGTCACCCCCAGTTGCCCCCCCGGGGCTGGGGGTGCCGGGCCGTACCCCAGTGCCGGCTGAGGGGGTGCTCCAGGCTGACGTGCTCCACCTGGCAGCTGTAGGTGACCCCGCGCCGGGGGGGGATTTCCAGCATCACCAGCACCTGGTAGCTCCAGTCCCCGTTGGGGACCACGTCGGTGGCCACCACGTGCTCCGGCAGCTCCTGCCCATCCTGGAACCACCTCACCTGCACCGGCGCAGGGTAGAAATCCATCATGGAGCAGAGCAGGCGGCCGGGGCCGGGCTGGGAGCTCGACGGCACCAGCGAGATGGACACACTGGGGGGCACTGGGAGGGACGGGGGAGACACTGGGCTGAGCTGGGGGGCACTGGGAGGGAGGGCACAGGGCCTGGAGGACATTGGTAGGGACTGGGATGGCACTGGGAGGGACTGGGATGGCAGTGGGAGGGACTGGGAATAGAGTGGGGGAGAAGGGGCTGGGCTGGGGGGGCACTGGGGAGAGAGTTGGGAGATGTGGGAGTGAAGTGAGAACGACTGGGAATGGACTGAGAGGGTCTGGGAGTGGGATGAGAGGGACTGAGAGTTAAGTGAGAGGGACTGGGAATGACTGGTCTGGACTGGGAAGGAAGCGCTCGGGACTGGGAGGTTGAGTCGTGGTGAGGCAACTCTTTGGTTTGGGTCTGCCTGGCAAGTGGAGCGTCATCTGAGAGACGTACTCTCATTGGTCAACTGGCGGGAGATCGATGACATCAACGCGTGGGGACGCGGGGGGGGGGCACTGGGAGAGACTGGGATGGACTGGGAGGGGACAAAGGGCATGGGGAAGGGCACAGGGAGGGCTGAGGGGTCTGTGGTGATTCCCAGGGAGGGTTTGAGGGGCTCCAGGGTCATTCCCGCCGAAGGGGCCGAGGGGACGCGCTCTGCCCCACACTCACCTCTCCTCTCCACGCCGAACGGGGTGACAATCTTGTAGTCGTACCGGCAGTACGAGTCAACCACAGTCCGTCTGTACTCCAGTTCTGCCGGGTTGCTGTTCCAGTACCTGGCCCAGCTCTCCCCAAACGGGGTGTCCCCCACATAGACCCCCACATCGCTGTCGAAGTGCAGTTGCTGCTCCCGGTTGTAGATGTGCCTCTCCACGTACCTCACCCGCTCGGTGCCGTTGATGAAGTCACACTCAGCCTTTCTCATCCACTCAAACACCCCTGTGTGTGCCGGACACGGGTCAGGGAGTGCCCCGTCCCCCCAACATCCCCAGCCCCCCACAGCAGGCTGGGAGCTCAGGGGGCCACCCCGGACCCCTCTTTCCCACCCCTCTCTGCCCCACGGACGCCCCAGCACCGGCTCTTGGCTGGGGGGGAACCCCCCCATCAGCCCCCCGGGGATGGACAGGGGGGTTGGGGACCACCCCAATGCCGATCCCACCTCCCCAGAGCCCCCGGGAACCGCTCCAGCTATCAAGGGACACCCAGGGACCCCCAGGGCACCCCTCTGCCTGCTCTCCCACACCCCCTTGCCTTCCTCTCCCACGCCTTTGCCACCGGCCCCAAAATCCCCAGATCCCCCCGCCCTCACTTTGGGGCTCCCACCCCCCTCGCACTCATTCTGGGACTTCCAACCCCCCTCCTTCCCACTTTTGGGGCTCCCACCCCCTCTTTTCTCCCCTCCTTCCCCCCTTTCCCACCCTCCCACCCTTCCCACCCCCCCCGCTCACCCGACAGCTCCTCGCCCGCAGCCGGGGGGGCTCCCAGCACCACCAGCACCGCCAGCACGGCCCCAGCTCCCCGCACACGCTCCATGCCCAGCGCCGGACAGCTGCTGACAGCCCAAAACCAGCCGGGCGGCGCCGTTTTGGGGGGTTTGGGGCGCGCTGGGCTTGGCTGAGGGCGCAGTTGGGGCCCTTTTTTCGAGGCGTCTTCCCGGCGACTGATGAGTCATCAGCGCGGCGCGCTGGGATTGGGCGCGGGCGGCGTGGGCGCTTTGGGATTGGCTGAGGGCCGTTGGGGGCCCCCGCGGCAGCCCCGGGGCTGGGGGGTTCGGGGGGTCCGTGGGCTGCGGGGGAGGGGGGAGCTCAGGGCCCACCAAAAATGCCCAGCCAGGGCTCCCAAAGCTCCAGTGAACCTTAAACAGAGGATCAAGTTGTCCTGGAGCTCAGAATTGCCCCAAACAAGAGGGAGATGGGGGACTGAGGGTGCCCAATCCCCCTTTTCCCGGCATTTTTAGTTGTAACCAAACCCCTCTTTTCCAGGACTTTTGGGGGCCTGGAGCTTCTCCGCATTTGGGTGGGGTCTGGTAGTGTCCAAATAGCTCTTTGACCAAGAATTTTGGGCTCTGGGGTTGCTCAACTCCTGCTGTTCCCAGGATTCTTGGGGTCTGATGGTGCCCAAACCCCCCTGTTCCTCGGTTTTTGGGAGGCTGACATTGGCCAACGCACCTCCCCCCCTTTCCCAGATATTTTGGGATCTGGGTGTGCCCAAACCTCTCTTTTCCACAATTTTTGGGGTCTGTGTGTGCCAAATCCCCCCTGTTCCCAGGTTTTTCAGGGGCTGGCAGTGCCCAAAGCCACTTTATCCAGCATTTTCCAAGTCTGGGAGTGCCAAAAGCCCAGTTTTCTCAAATGTTGAGGGCCTGAACCTGCACATTCCGAGGATTTTGAGGGACTGGGGGTGACTGAACATCCCTTTCCCAAAGATTTTGTGTCTCTGGAAGTGCTAAACCCCCCCAGTTCCCGGGATTTTAGGTGGGTTGGGAGTGCCCAAACCCCGCTGTTTCCAGAATTTTTAGGGTCTGGGAGTGTCCAACCCCTCTTTTACAATCTTTTGTGGTCTGGCAGTGCCCAAATCCCCCAGTTCCTGGGTCTTTTAGGGTCTAGGAGAGCCCATATCCTCGTGTCCCCAAGATTTTTGGGGTCTGAATGTTCCCAAACCCCCTGTTCCTGTGTTTTTCAGACACTGGTGGTGCCCAAGCCCCTCTTTTCCAAGACTAGAGGAGCTGACAATGCTCAAACCCCCCTGTTCCCAGGATTTTTGGAGCCCCACCACTACCCCCCAGTAACCAGGAGTGCGGCGAACTGGGAAGCTTTACTGGCAGCACTGGGAGCAGCCAGCTGGGGTGTGAACAAAAGCAGGGCTGGGGGGGACACACGACCCCCCCAAAGTGCAGGTGGGGCTGGACTGGGGGGTCCCGGCTGGGCCCGAGGCCACGGGGAGGGGCTGCGGCCGCCGGCGGCTCAGGAGCTCTGTGGGGAGAGAAAAGGGGGTGAGAGCGGGGTGGGGGGGCAGGGCGGGTACAGACACTCTGGGAAGTGACTTGGAGCCTGCAGGGGGCAACTGGGATCAATTGGGAGTGACTGGATCTACAACAGGGCAACTGGGATTGACTGGGACCTTGCTGAGGGAAGACTGGGATCACACTTGAATTGACTGGATCTGTGCTGGAGGCAACTGGGACCATGCTGGGGTAACTGTGATTGTACTGGGATCATACAGGGATCATACAGGGATCATACTAGGATCATATTGGGAGCAACTGGGTCTCTGCTCAGGGAAACTGGGAGGAAGTGGGAGCAAGAGGGACCATGCTGGAGACAAGTGGGATCACACTGGGATCTCAGTGGGAGCAGCTTGGCCAATGCTTGGGCAACTGGGGCTACAGTGAGGGTGACTGGGGTCATACTGGGAGTGACTGGGAGCATTCTGAGGGCAGTTGGGACCATGCTGATGCAACTGGGATATACTGGGAGCAAGTGGGATAAGGTCGGAGGTGACTGGGATCATACAGGGAGCGACTGGGACCACATTGGGAGTGACTGGGAGTGGCTGTGAGCAACTGGGATCATGCTGGAAGATACTGGGAACAACTGGGAGTGAGTGGGACCACACTGGGGGACACTGGGATGTACTGGGAGAGACCAGGAGTGACTGGGATTATACTGGGACTGCCTGGGATTATACTGGGACTGACCGGGAGCAACTGGGAACTTGCAGGGGGTAACTTGGATCCTACTAGGAGAGAATGGAATCAGACTGGGAGTGACTGGGATCATGCTGGGATCAGACTGGGTGTGACTAAAAGTGACTGAGATCACCCTGGGGGTGACTGGGCCCATCCTGGGGGTGACTGGGCCCATCCTGGGGGGGACTGGGAGCCCCTGGGCCCGTGCTGGGAGCCCCTGGGCCCCCCTGGCTGGAACTGCTTTCCCTCCTGCGGGTTCTTGGCAAAGGCCCCAAAGCACAAACTCTGCTCCGAGCCCTCGGTGCGTTTCCTCCCTTTGGGCAGCAGCAGCTCCTGAGCCCTGAACAGGCTCCTGTCCCCTGCAAACACTTCCCCTGCCTTTGACCCGGGAGCTCTCAGGGACTCACACATTTACTGAATGTTTAAACTTGGCTTTTTCTCTTATTTTTCTTCTTTTCTTTTGTCTTTCTTTCCTCTTTATCCTTTCTAAACTTCCCCCTCCCCTCTCTCTCCCTCCCTTCTCTGTTCCCCTCCCTCTGTCCTTTGTTTTACCAGCATGATCCCAGTTGGTTCCAGTATGGTCCTAGTAACTCCCACTAGGATCCCAGTCACTCCCAGTCACTCCCAATAGGATCCCAGTTGCCCCTAAGGTGGTCCCAGTTTCTCCCAGTTCCCCCCCGGATGGTTCCTTTCCCTCTCAGGGACTCCCAGTCTGAGTCCAGTATGGCCCCAGGCACTTTCAGTCACTGCCTGGAGGAATGACCCCTGCATGGTCCCAGTTGCTCCCAGGATGATCCCACTATGAGTCCAGTCACCCCCAGTATGATCCCGGGAACTTGCAGACACTTGCAGACACTCCCAGAGATCTGGGGGGACATCTGCACCCCAACACGGCATCCAACGCATCCCAAAGTGGTCTGGGGTCCCCTTAAACCACCCCACAGACCACAAAGGTACTCCCAAATCCACTCAGAGCCCAACCAGGACCCCACCTAACCCTTTTTTGGGGGGACTTTCATGGGCTCCGGTGTTACTGGGAGCCCCCCCGCTGCAGGTGAGGAGCTCTCGGGTGACAGGGGGTGTTGGGAAGGGGGGGTCAGTGAGTCAGAGGGGATAAAAGGGGTGGTGGGTCCCCAGACTGAGTGGGAGGAGAGTGGGACCCCCCAAAAGTGGAGGTGGAGGGCAACTGAGGATTGTGGGACGACGGGAAAAGGGTGGGAGAGGTCAGAAGAGTGGGGAAAAGGGGAGGGTGGGACCCCCAAACTGAGCATGAGGGAGTTGGGGATTGGGGGATGATGTGTAAGGGGTGGGAGAGGGGGGAAAAGTGGGGGTTGGGACCCCAAAACTGATCCTGGGCAGGCTGGGAATTGAGGGGAACCATGGAAGACCCTTGTCAGAGAGAAAACTGGGTGACCAGAATCATGGATGCTTTTAGGAAAGAGGCCTAAACATGCCTTGAAGAATGGAGGGGGGTGACTTTTTTATTCTTGACCTTTCCAGTTCTCCATTTGGGGGCAGGATGTCCTCTGGGCCAATGTTTTGTTCCCTTTGCAGTGAGTGCAGCCTCAGAGGGCTGAGCCCTCTCTGGCTGGGCTTGGCCTCTCCTGCAGAGACTCAGGCCTGGCTGGGCTGCCCCAGGCAGACGCTGCAGGAAGAAGAGCTCAGGCCGCCTGGGTCTGGTGTCCCTGGGGCTCAGCCTGTGCCCCATTGCTGGGCAGGGGCTGAGCCCCACCTCTGCCTGGGGGCCTTGGCCAAAGGGCTGCCAAGGAAGAGGCCCAGGAGCCTTGGGGCCTGCCCAGCTTTCCTCCTCCCTGGGGGCTCTCAGTCCTCCCCTGACACCGGGTGGGCCCAAGGCCTTGCTGGCTTCGGGCTCACGGCCCGCCGGCACCATCCCAGCGGCCTGACCCCCCTCCTTCCCCTCTCTCCAGCCTCTCCTGCCTTTTCTGGCAAGGGGCCATCCAAGGCAAACCCCGGTTCTCAGCAATGGCACCTGTGGCACGGCTGCAAGGCTCCAGTGGGCCAGGCAAGAGCAGGAGCACCGAGAGCCTGAGGAGCCAGGAGATGCCCTGGCTGGGCATGGTGCTGCTGCGGGACGAGCTGACACCTCTGCACAGTCTCTGCCCGTCCCTGCCAGCCGACTTCTGCCCAGGCTCTGGGCACGGGGACACAGCACTGACACTTTTCAGCCCCCGCGCTGTTCCACAGAGGCTGTGATGTCACAAGGCCCTTGCCTGGCAGCCAGGAGATGGGCAAGGCAAGGCAAGGACGGAACCTCTGAGCCACCAGCACGCTGTCCCCAAAGGCTGGGGTGGCACAGAAGCCCCGAGTCCCTGAGCTTGGCAGAGACTTGTGAGATCAACCGGCGTCCAGCCTACGCCCCATCCCCAGCACGTCAAGCAGAGCACGGCACTCAGTGCCATGGCCAGTCTTTGCTTAAACACCTCCAGGGACGGTGACTCCACCACCTCCCTGGGCAGCCCATTTCAATACCTAATCCCTCTTTCTCTCCAAAAAGTCCTGCTCCTGTCCCTGACAAACAGCCCCTGACAGTCAGGTCCTCGTGTCCTCTTGTCCTGTCGCCTGTTGCCTCGGAGAAGGGGCTGACCCCCACCTGGCTCCAGCCTCCTGTCAGGAAGTTGTGGACAGGGAGAAGGTCAGCCCCGAGCCTCCTCTTCTCCAGGCTGGAGAAGCCCAGCTCCCTCAGCTGCTCCTCACAGGTCATGCACTGCAGACCCTTGCCCAGCTCCATTGCCCTGCTCTCCACCCACTCCAGTCCCTCAAGGTTCTCCCTGAATTGAGGGGCCCAGAGCTGGACACAGCACTCCAGGGGTGGCCTCACCAGTGCCCAGTCCAGCAGAAGAATCCCTGCCCTGCTCCTGCTGCCACACTCTTTCTGATCCAGGCCAGCCTGCCCTTGGCCTTCTTGCCCACCCGGGCACCCGCTGGCTCAGGTTCAGCCTCTGTCCACCAGCACCCCCAGGGCCTCTCCCACGGGGACCCTTTGCAGCTCCTCTGCCCCCGGCCTGGAGCTGCAGGGGGTTCTTGTGGTCAAAGGCCCCAAAGGCACCAAAGGCACTCTTGAACCTCATGCCCACGGGCTCGGCCCAGAGGTCCAGCCTGTCCAGGTCCCTCTGCACAGCCTTCCTACCCTCCAGCACATCCACACTGCAAGCCAGTTTGGGGTCCTCTGCCAATTTGCTCATGGAAGACTCAATGCCCTCCTGCAGATCCCCATGAAAAATGTGCAACAGGACTGGGCCTGTTACCCAACAAGTTCTAGTGCTTGACAAAGGAGCCCACCCAGCAGTGGGGAGAAACTGCTGGCAGGAGATTGAATGGGGGCAAGAGACAATGGATGATGGACAAGTTCTGGGCCATGGCCATTTGGTAGAAAAACAAAGTAAAAGTTTAAGGCCTGCCATATTTCAGTGGTCAGAGACCTGGCAGAGAAATCTATTGTTGAGACCTGGACACCAAGAAGGCAGAATTTCCAAACCACAAAGACCCTTAGAGAAACCAGAGACAAAGACAAAACTAACACAGACAGTTACCGAGGCTCTCTCTATTTAGGGAAAAGACAAGAAAAGGACAAAACCTGTGGACTAAGCATCATGCAAAGTGAGAAATCAAGAGCCAATAGAAGAGAGAATAAGAATTCCTGCAGAGAACTGGTAAACCAATGGACAGGAATTCCTTTGTCTGCTAAAATGTAAAAAGAGTTAAAAGTTTTGAGAACTGATGTACATGTGCTAGAAAGCAATTTCTGTGTCCCTTTAACACTGAGTAAAGTAGGGTCACCTCTGGAACCCAACCAACTGCTCAGAGATTTTATTCCCCGGCTTTCGCTGACGGTTTCTGGGGACCCAGATGAGACAAAGCAGCGCCGACAGGGCAGAGCAGAGGAATCGTTGGCCCTGCAGCGTGTACCAAAGGAGTTTTGGGGAGATCTTCCAGTTCCCTGGTCTGGGGAGTTCACCACGCCTTCTTTTCTGGGAAAAAGAACAGACCATGAATTTTGGGTACTTGATTTTAAGGCCTTTTGCCTGCACATAAGGCACAGCAATGGGAAGGACGCAGCGTGAGGCTGAGAGGTTTCTGTCATGGTTTGTGGGCTTGGGTGAGATTGGGCCAGAATTACAGGACGCCTGTAAAATCTGGGCTTTGGGAAAGGTTGGGGAGGGTTGGGAAAGGTGTTAAAAGGGTGGTTTTGCCTGAGGTGTTAAACTTGGGAGTGGGTCTATCTTCCCAATTCCCAAGAGAAGAGACCCCAGAAAGCTCCCCTGCAGGTTGTGTTTTAAGGAACAGGAGAAGAGACCGAGGGTAAGGGGTTTCTTTCCTGGAGGGAAGGGCTGTCGTTCACTTGCAGGAACCCTGCTCTGAAATTGCCAGTCTGACTGCCCAAACTGAACAGAGTTGAAGATTCCTGCCAGACAAAAAGGGCCAGGACAGAAAGCTCTTGCTGCTCATGGAGTGCCCAGGGTGGCCCCCCAACTGTATGTGAAACCCGAAGGTTCCAGGCTTTCTTTCCTGGGGGAAAGGCCGTGACATCCCAAAGAGTCCCGTGGCAGACAGGTGGGGCTGCACTGTGGGGGTGTGAGGTGTTGGTTCTTTGGTTTCCAGGGGCTATTCTGGAATGGAGAGGACAGGCTGTGACAAGAAGTGCCTGTCAGAACTGCAAAGATGGATGCACAAGAATCTTCTGTGGGCATATTCTCTGCTCTGCTCTGCAGACCCTTGTGTTGGGGTGAAAACTCAGCCTCTCTGCTTCCCTCTCCTGAGGGACTTTTCTTAGACATCCCTTTCCCCTACACTCCTTTCAAAAGCCCTCCTGGCAATTCCCAAGCCTGTACCCGGCTCTCATCCCCTCTGTCCTCTTCCCAATCCCCTGGTCAATCCCAACATCCCAGGACAGGGATCCCAGTTGCTTGGCTGCACCCCCACCTAGTTCCATATGCTGGGCCATGATATCCCAGCACTGGAGCAGCCAGGTCAGCAGGGGCTCTCCCAGCTGGAGGCTGAAATCTTTTCACATCTCTCACAGCTCAGCCTGGGATGGGGATCTGGTGATTATCTCTGGCCCTGCCTCTTGCTCCTGTTCTGAGGGCTCTGCTTCCCCTTCATCCCTCACTAACTGAGCTGATTTGGTCTTGGATTTCTTCTGTAGAGGGGCAGCTGCTACTGGCACAGGTTGTTCCTCTGCAGTTTGAGTGGCCACAGCACCTCTTGGTCTCCTTTCCTACTCCTCCCCCTGGGGGCACTGGGTCTTAGTTAAACAAGATTAGAACTTAGAAATTAAGAGACTTCAGGTGGAAGTGTGGAAAAGGAAAAGAAGCAGCTTTTTATTAACCAAATGTGAATAAACAACAAATGGTGCAACCAAAAACTTTCAGAAGAAACAAAACAAAGTCCCAAATCCCCGGGTGGGGGGGAGAAACTGTCCCGGCAGTTCAAAGCTCTCTCAGCCCCGTGTGCTCGCAGCCAGCAGTGAAGGAGTCCCTTTTCCCAGGGCAGTCCCCAAAGCAGAACACCTCGCTCCCAGATGGGTCGGGCTCTCTCTCTCTCTCGGTCACTCTCCACAAGGTGTCCCATGGGGAAAAAACTTCCGGTCAGGAAAAGAGAACAAGGTGGCCAAAATCAGCTCCCGCTCTGTCCGGTCCCGGACAAACCCCAAAAGCCCCCGAACAAAGGACCCCCCGCCCTCCCCGCGGCCACCGCGGTGTCCCCGAGAGCCGCCCTCCCCCCACTGCCCCTGCCCAGCACCTGCGGCTCCGCTCCAACCCACCCCATCCCGGGAGACACAGATGGGAATGGGGGGACACTGGGAAACAATTCCAACACCTCTTTTCAAACCTCTGACACCTGCTTCCCAGACATTCCCAAAGAAGGGGCTTCCCGTGGCCTCGAGCCAGGGACCGACCTTTGGATTGAACCAACTCCTGGAGAGACACGTTCCCATCCCTGTCCCCATTCCCATTCCTGGGGTTCCCATCCCTGTCCCCATTCCCATTCCTGGGGTTCCCATCCCTGTCCCCATTCCAATTCCTGAGGTTCCCATCCCTGTCCCCATTCCAATTCCTGGGGTTCCCATCCCTGTCCCCATTCCCACTTCCTGCTGAGCCAACCTGCTCACGTTGTCCCCATTCCTGTCCCCACTATCCCTATCCTGGTCTCCCATGTCCCCATTCCCATTCCCAGTGCCCCAATTCCCATTCCTGGTGACTCCAACCTGCTCCCAATGTCCCCATTCCCCTTCCTGGAGTTCCCATGCCCATTTCTGCTGTCCCCAACCTGCTCCCAGTGTCCCCATCCCTGTCCCCAATGTCCCCATCCCAGCCCCCCTGTCTCCATTCCCATTCCTGATTCCCACAGAGGAACTGCCGGATGCCGGAGGAGGGAGCCAGGATTTATTACCCAAAGCAGGAGATTTTCACACCCAAATTAAAGCCTCAGGAATAATTGTGGTCCTGGGTTTCACACGGGAAAAAGCAGGAAGTTGATCCATTGGGAAGAGCCGCAGGGGGGCCGGGGTGGGTGGGAGCAGCGGGATGAGCTCTGCCAGCAGCTCCTGCCTTTCCACAGGGAGAGGGAAGGGGCGGATCCAGCTCCAGGATCGCTCAGGTTGTGATTCCTGCTGGGATGAGAGCGGGGAAAGGAGTCACCATGTCCCTGTTCCCATCCCAGGGGATGGAGCCGGCTGTGGAGCCCAGGGAGAGTAGGAACTGCTCCGGAATCCCTCCTGATCCTGCTCTGTCCATCCCACCCCAATCCCACTCCATCCATCCCACCCCAATCCCACTCCAGAATCCAGCCCTGATCCCAGTCCACAATTCCACCTGATCCCACTCTGGAATCCTGCCCTGAGCTGCAATCCCCTTCCAATCCCGCTCCAACCATTAGGCCCCCATTCCCCTCTGGAATCCTGGCATGCATCCTGGGATCCCTGCACAGAGGATCTGGATCCACACACGCTGCTGGGACTCACTGGTGGGCACGGGGTCATATCCATTCCCCTCCCTCTTCCCTATGGAAAGAAAGTGGGATCAGCACCCGTGGCACAGGATCCCCGGAATGCTGCCGGGCGGATCCGTGCCCCTTGCCGACCCCCATCCCGGGAGTTACCGGATCGGAGCTTCCAGACACCGACTGCCACGAGGCCGATGATGATGATGATGGCAGCGATGACGGACACAGTGTCCTAGTTAGAACAGCTGGGACCGATTCCTCACTGGATGGGTGTAGCCCAAAAGTGTGTATTCTATGGCCTTCCATGCCATTTTCCCAGGAACTGTTGTCGGGGGGAGGGCTGCGAGGTGGGGAGGGTGTCCCTGTCCTCATACCCTTTTATGGAATTCCCTACTCTGAGAATCCTCATATCCTTTTATGGAATTCCCCACTCTGAGGGAACAAACTGAGCATCCTTTTATGGAATTCCCCGCTCAGAGAACCCTCATATCCTTTTATGGAATTCCCCGCTCTGAGGGAACGACTGACCATTCCTGCCTGACCTGGAGAATATATAAACCTGGAGTTTCAGAACCTTTCCACCACTCGTGGGATCCAGAGGAAGGCTGCAGCTCACCACTCTCAACTAGACTGAGACCACCACCCTCAACTGGACTGCAATCACCACTTCTGACCAGACTGCAACAGCTCTCCCACCAGCAGGTTTTTTTTCCCTCTCCCTTTCATTTGGACTCGGGGGGGGCCCAAGGAAAACCACTTTGTTCATGCCCCAGGGTGCTGGGTTATACATTTGGGTTTTGTGGATTAAAAGCAATTGCTTGTCTGTATAATCAGACTTATTGGGCAAGGGGGGCCCAAGGGGGGCCCAAGGGGGGCCCAAGGGGGCTGGTCCAGGGGGGGAAGGGCTGCAGGGGGTGGATCCCGGAGGAGGAAACCCGCCAAAAGCGGCGGCCCAGCCGAGGGAGGAGCCGAGCGGGAGCACAAAGAAGAGCAGCCAAAAGGTCCTGGCGGTGGCTGGGCAATGGCGGGGGGGCGAAAGCGGTTTGGGGGCCCCCGTGAGAGCCGGGGGGGAACCCCGGTAGCCGCGGAGTGGGGAGAGCGGAGAGGGGCGATCCCGGAGCTGGGGGACCCCCGGAATGCTGGAGGGGGGGAGCAGAGAGGGAGCGCCGGGCCCCTTAAGCGGGGGTCCCGGAGAGGGGGAAGGCCTTGGAGTGTGGAGAGGAGGGGGGGCCTTGAGGCGGGGTGGGAGCCGAGAGCGCCAAGAGGTTTGCGAGGGTGGGAGCCGAGAGAGGAGGGCCGGCCGGCCCCGGGAGGCAGAGTGGGGAGAAGTGAGCCCTGGGACCCCCCTGGCAACACTAAAGGGGACCCCGGAGAGTGGGAACCCCCTGGAGCCGCGGGACCCCCCGGCAGCCCGGAGAAGGGGGACCCCCAATGCAGGCAGAAGTGCCATCAGGCCAGACAGGGTGGACCCCCCTAACCCCAGAGAGCAGAGAGGGGGAACTCCTGGGAGGGGATTTTGGGCTGAATGTTGGTGTTTTGGGGGTTTTTATGGACACAGGATGCCCGGTGAGTCCTAGAGCTGGACTTGGGCAGGAGGAGTCCCCAAGGAAACGCACTCACCCCTTGTTTCCCTCCCTATCAGGATTTCTGCTTCCCAAAGCTTGGGCGGATGGAGGAGGAGGCTGCGAGGAAGAGGAAGATGCCTTGGGCCCCCCAGGCAGGTGAGGAGGAAGTCAGTGCCCCTTTGGGTGGGTCTTTTGTCTTTTGTGGCCGTCCTGCCGGGGCCGGAGTTGGGGGGATGTCCTTGGGCTTCCCTGTGGGCCGGAGGCAAATCCCCTGCGTGTCCTTGTTGGTTCCTGCCCCAGGCCCCGAGGTGAGGCCGGAGAGCGCGGAGGATAAATCCCCCCGGCAGAGCCTGGTGGGAGAGGCCGTTTTGAAGGGCTCCCCGGTGCAGGAAGGCAGCGGGGAGGAAAAGGGCCGGAGATGCCCCCGCAGGAGGGGCTCCAAAGCCAGCCCAGGGGGCTGTGAGGAGGAAAGAACCAGCGTGTGCCGGGAAGGCGGCCGGAGCTTGAGGCGGAGCTGCGAGCTGGTGGTCCCTGAGCAGCCTCCCAGCAGGGAGAAACCCTTCAGGTGCTTGGAATGTGGGAAGAGCTTCAGCAAGAGATCCAGCCTCTTGAGGCACCAGCACGTCCACACTGGGGAACGGCCCTACACGTGTGAGGAGTGTGGGAAAAGCTTCAGGCAGAGTTCCACCCTCCTCAGCCACCGTCGCATCCACAGTGGGGAACAGCGCTACACGTGTGGGAAGTGTGGGAAAAGCTTCAAGCGGAGCTCCACCCTGCTCCAACACAAGATGATCCACAGTGGGGAACGGCCCTTCATGTGTGAGGAGTGTGGGAAGAGTTTCAAGCGGAGCTCCCACCTGCTCCAACACCAGATGATCCACAGTGGGAACGGCCCTACACGTGTGGGGAGTGTGGGAAGAGCTTCAGGCACAGCTCCAGCCTTTGCAAACACAGTTGCATCCACACCAGGGAATGGTCCTACAAGTGCTTGGAATGTGGGAAGAGCTTCTGCACAAGCACCAAGCTGCTCAGCCACCAGCACATCCACACTGGGGAACAGCCCTACACGTGTAGGGAATGTGGGACAGCTCCACCCTCTACACCCACCTTCGCATCCACATCAGGGAGAGGCCTCACAAGTGTGGGGAGTGTGGGAAGAGTTTCAGGGACAGCTCTGCCTTGACCTCCCACCAACGGACCCACCGGTAAGAGAAGCCCCGAGTGCCCCGACTGCGGGAAGAGCTTCGGCCGCTGCTCCAACTCCATCAGCCATGAGAGGACCCGCGTTGGATGATCCACAGGGACCCCCGTTGGGCACAGACCTGGTGTGCTGGTTTAAAGGTAAACCAGCAAGGGAAATGACAGCGGTGACACCTAGAATGGGATGGAACAGCTGGAATGGGAATGAGAATGCCTGGAATGGGAATGGGGACATCAGGAATGGGATGGGGACAATAGCAATGGAATGGGAACACCAGGAATGGGAATGGGAACACCTGGAATGGGAATTGGGACATTGGGAGCAGACTGGGGACACTAGGAATGGGAATGGGGGCAGTCGGAATGGGAATGGGGACACGTGGAATGGGGAAGGAACACCTGGAATGGGAATGGGAACACCTGGAATGGAAATGGGGACACCAGGAATGGGAACACCCGGAATTGGAATGGAGACACTTGGAATGGGAACACCTGGAATGGGAATGGGGACACCAGGAATGGGAATGGGGACACCTGGAATTGGAATGGAGACACCTGGAATGGGAACACCAGTAATGGGAATGGGAACACCTGGAATTGGAATGGGGACACCTGGAATGGAAATGGGGACACCAGGAATGGGAATGGGAACACCTGGAATGGGAATGGGAACACCTGGAATGGGAATGGAAACACCAGGAATGGGAATGGGAACACCTGGAATGGGAATGGAGACACCTGGAACGGGAATGGGAACACCAGGAATGGGAATGGGGACACCTGGAATGGGAATGGGGACATCAGGAATGGGAATGGGAACATTGGGAGCAGACTGGGGACACCAGGAATTGGAATGGGGACACCTGGAATGGGAATAGGGAAAACAGAGGTGGGATGGGAACACCTGGAATGGGAATGAGGACAATAGGATTGGGAATGGAGACACCTGGAATATGAATGGGAACACCAAGAACTGGGAATGGGGAAAACAGAAGTGGGATGTGAACACCAGGAATGGGAGGAGGGACAATAGGAATGGGAATGGGGACACCTAAAATGGGATGGAACACCTGGAAAGGGAATTGGAACACATGGAATGGGAATGGGAACTCCTGGAATGGGAATGGGAACTCCTGGAATGGGAATGGGGACACCTGGAATGGGATGGGAACAACTAGAATGGGATGGGAACACCTGGAACAGGAATGCAAACCCGTGGAATGGGAATGGGAACAGCCGGGCCCGGGCTGTGTCCCTGGGGAAACAGGAGGCCAGGCCCAAAAGAGTTAACTAAGAAATTGGGGCCTGCTAACAAGCTACCAACATCCAAGAGCATCTGTGCTCGTTCTGTTCTACTGACTGGAGCAAAGCTTCAGAGAATAGTACAGGAACATGTCCTAGGCCTCGAGGGGATAAATTAGAGAGACAGCAGGATCAGGGAGACATTGGAATAGGAGGAATAGGCTGGGAGCCAGGGCTTTTTCCAGGCTTCAGTGAGCGGGTCAAGAAGAATGGAAGAGAAGGAAGGTCAAGCTGAGGAAGATGAGTTGAAGCCCCCAGAGCCATGGAGGAAGAGTGGAAGTACCCTCAGGATTGAGGGCCAAGAGAAACACCGCCCCAAGCCCCGCCTGAGCTCCACCTCTACTCCGCCTGTTATTAATATGCATCGATAGATGTTGTAATCACTTGAATATGCATTTAATCCCAGCTGAAGATTGTAGAAAAATGCTGATTTGTGTGAAGCGTTCCAGCAAGCTTGTCCAGCGCCAGCTGGCTTGCTCCCAACGTTGAATAAACAAATCCCTTGCTGCTTAAAGATAAAAAAGTCTCTGAGCAGTTTCTCGGACCGATTTTTCGCATTCAGCGCCCAGTCAGTCCCAGGATGATCCCAGTCACTCCTGGTCTCTCCCAGTTGCTCCCAGTTTCCTCCATGTGGTCCCACTCATTCCCTGTTGTCCCCAGAAGCTTCCAGCATGATCCCAGTTGCTCACAGCCACTTCCAGTCATCCCCAGTGCACTCCCAGTTGCTCCCAGTATGATCCCAATCACCTCCTGCATGATCCCACTCACTCTTGCTATGATCCCAGGATGACCCCAGTCACCCTCAGGGTGGTCTCAGTTGCTCCCAGCATGGGCCAGGCTTCTCCCACTGTGATCCCAGGATGATCCCAGTTGTCCCCATCATGGTCCCACTTGCTCCCAGTTGCCCCTAGCACAGATCCAGTCACTCCAAGTATGATCCCAGTCCTCCCTCCTGACAGTCCCAGTCAATCCCAGTTGCTTCTATTGTAAATCCAGTCACTCACAGTTCCTTCCAGTTGCCCCCAGCCTGGTCCTAATTCCCCTTCACGTAGTCCCAGTCACTCCCAGTATGGTCCCAGTCACCCCCACCATGGTTGCAGACACTCCCAGTATATCCCAGTAGAGCCCTCAGCATGCTCCTAGTCCTTCCCAGTCACTCCCAGATGCCCCAGTAACATTCCAGTTTCCACCAGTATGATCCCAGTGACTCCAAGACACTCCCACTATATCCTATGTGGCCTCCAGTTGCTCCCAGTAGCCCTCGGTGTGGTCCCAGTTGCTCCCAGTCTGATCCCTGTTGCTCCTGCAGGGTCCCAGTGGGCTCAGATCCTGCTCCCAGGGGGTCCTGCTGGGTCCCAGTCTTGGTCCTGGTGTATCCTGGTGTCCCAGTCCATCCCAGTCTGTCCCAATCCATCCCAGTCCATCCCAGTCTGTCCCAGTCAGTCCCAGTCCATCCCAGTCCATCCCAGTCCATCCCAGTCCCTTCCCAGCCGTTTCCCAGGTCCTGCCCCTCCGCCCCCCAAGATGCTGACGGGGTCGGGGCTCCGTCTTTGGCTTCGTCTCCCTGGGCCTGCCTGGAATGAAGGGGCCGCTGGGACACTGCCGGACCTCCTGAGACCAAAGGAACCCCGGGAGAATTTGGATACTCCTGGAATCAAGGCACAACTGGGACACTGCAGGGCCCTATGGAAAAAAAGGAACCTTGTGACACTGCGGAATTCATGGCAGGGAGAATATAAACTCCTGCAGGTGGCTGGGGCCAAACACGGACCAAAAGTTTCAGCACAAATTCCCCCTAGTACAGATAAACAAGCGCAGGGAAAGCCCCGCGTGCGCAGAAGAGATGCACTGACATCACCAAGGGGTGGGACTGAGGGCTCTGGCTGGGCGGTGCTCGCCACACCTGCCGAGGTTGAGGGGACTCAATTAATTGTATAAAAGCAGATAGCTCTTTTTTTGGAGGGGAGCAAGCTCCACATCAAGGACACCGTTGCCTTTGGCAGGGACACCTGCCAGTTTGTGAACTTACTGACTCTCCAAGGATGCAGCTCCTGCCATTGGTAATTACAGGCATTCTAGGTCAGTGAGAGAACTTTATGGGCAACAGCTGGGTGACTGGAGGAGGTCATGCTGGGGGCTTATTTCTCTCTTCCTTCCTCTCCTTTGGGTTTGTTCGTTTTGTTGGCCACCTCTTGCTAATGAAGATCAGTTTTGTTGAGCTTTCAATGGTGTCGTGGTTTCAGCTTCAGTATGATCCGAACCCCTCCCCAATACAGCCAGCCAAAGGGACGGTGGGTTGACAGGCCCAGCTCTCTGAAAGATGAGTTGAGGGCTCTGAGCCAGAGAGGGGCTGAGAGCCGGGTACAGGCTTGGGAATTGCCAGGAGGGCTTTTGAAAGGAGCGTAGGGGAAAGGGATGTCTAAGAACAAGTCCCTCAGGAGAGGGAAGCAGAGAGGCTGAGTTTTCACCCCAACAAAACGGTCTGCAGGGCAGAGCAGAGAATATGCCCACATAAGGTGGTTTTGCGCCCATCTTTGCAGTTCTGACTCGCACTTCTTGTCACAGCCTGTCCTCTCCATTCCAGAATAGGCCCTGGCAACCAAAGAACCAACGCCCTACAACGCCAAAGTGAAGCCCCACCTTTGTGCCATGGGGCCCTTTGTGATGTCACAGCCTGTCCTCTCCATTCTGGAATAGCCCCTGGAAACCAAAGAACCAACACCTCACACCCCCACAGTGCAGCCCCGCCTGTCTGCCACGGGACTCTTTGGGATGTCACGGCCTTTCCCCCAGGAAACAAAGCCTGGAACCTTTGGGTTTCACATGCAGTTGGGGGGCCACCCTGGGCACTCCATGGGCAGCAAGAGCTTTCTGTCCTGCCACCTTTTGTCTGGCAGGAATCTTCAGCTGTGTTCAGTTTGGGCAGTCAGACTGGCAATATCAGCGCAGGGCTCCTGCAAGTGAACGACAGCCCTTCCCTCCAGGAAAGAAACCCCTTACCCTCGGTCTCTTCTCCTGTTCCTTAAAACACAACCTGCAGGGGAGCTTTCTGGGATCTCTTCTCTTGGGAATTGGGAAGACAGACCCACTCCCATGTTTAACACCTCAGGCAAAACCACCCTTTGAACACCTTTCCCAACCCTCCCCAACCTTTCCTAAAGTCCAGATTTTACAGGTGTCCTGTAATTCTGGCCCAATCTCACCCAAGCCCACAAACCATGACAGAAACCTCTCAACCTCACGCTGCCTCCTTCCCATTGCTGTGCCTTTTGTGCAGGCAAAAGACCTTAAAATCAAGTACCGAAAATTCATGGCCTGTTCTTTTTCCCACAAAAGAAGGGGTGGTTAACTCTCCAGACCAGGGAATTGGAAGATCTCCCCAAAACTCCTTTGGTACACGCTGCAGGGCCAATGATTCCTCTGCTCTGCCCTGTTGGCGCTGCTTTGTCTCATCTGGGTCCCCAGAAACCGTCAGTGAAAGCTGGGGAATAAAATCTCTGAGCAGTTGGTTGGGTTCCAGAGGTGACCCTACTTCATTCAGCGCTGAAGGGACACAGGAATTGCTCTCTAACACCTGTACATCAGTTCTCAAAACTTTTAACTCTTTTTACATTTTAGCAAACAAAGGAATTCCTGTCCATTGGCTTACCAGTTCTCTGCAGGAATTCTTATTCTCTCTTCTGTTGGCTCTTGGTTTCTCACTTTGCATGATGTTTAGTCCACAATTTTTGTCCTTTTCTTGTCTTTTCCCTGGATAGGGAGAGCCTCAGTAACTGTCTGTGTTAGTTTTGTCTTCGTCTCTGGTTTCTCTAAGGGTCTTTGTGGTTTAGAAATTCTGCCTTCTTGGTGTCCAGGTCTCAAAAATAGATTTCTCTGCCAGGTCTCTCACCACTGAAATATGGCAGGCCTTAAACTTTTGCTTTGTTTTTCTAACAAATGGCCATGGCCCAGAACTTGTCCATCATCCATTGTCTCTTGCCCCCATTCAATCTCCTGCCAGCAGTTTCTCCCCACTGCTGGGTGGGCTCCTTTGTCAAGCACTAGAACTTGTTGGGTAACAGGCCCAGTCCTGTTGCCTATTTTTCGTGGGGATCTGCAGGAGGGCATTGAGTCTTCCATGAGCAAATTGGCAGAGGACCCCAGGCTGGCTTGCAGTGTGGATGTGCTGGAGGGTAGGAAGGCTGTGCAGAGGGACCTGGACAGGCTGGACCTCTGGGCCGAGCCTGTGGGCATGAGGTTCAAGAGTGCCTTTGGTGCCTTTGGGGCCTGTGGCCACAAGAACCCCCTGCAGCTCCAGGCCGGGGGCAGAGGAGCTGCAAAGGGTCCCCGTGGGAGAGGCCCTGGGGGTGCTGGTGGACAGAGGCTGAACCTGAGCCAGCGGGTGCCCGGGTGGGCAAGAAGGCCAAGGGCAGGCTGGCCTGGATCAGAAAGAGTGTGGCAGCAGGAGCAGGGCAGGGATTCTTCTGCTGGACTGGGCACTGGTGAGGCCACCCCTGGAGTGCTGTGTCCAGCTCTGGGCCCCTCCATTCAGGGAGAACCTTGAGGGACTGGAGTGGGTGGAGAGCAGGGCAATGGAGCTGGGCAAGGGTCTGCAGTGCATGGCCTGTGAGGAGCAGCTGAGGGAGCTGGGCTTCTCCAAGCTGGAGAAGAGGAGGCTCGGGGCTGACCTTCTCCCTGTCCACAACTTCCTGACAGGAGGCTGGAGCCAGGTGGGGGTCAGCCCCTTCTCCGAGGCAACAGGCGACAGGACAAGAGGACACGAGGACCTGCCTGTCAGGGGCTGTTTGTCAGGGACAGGAGCAGGACTTTTTGGAGAGAAAGAGGGATTAGGTATTGAAATGGGCTGTCCAGGGAGGTGGTGGAGTCACCGTCCCTGGAGGTGTTTAAGCAAAGACTGGCCATGGCACTGAGTGCCGTGCTCTGCCTGACGTGCTGGGGATGGGGCGTAGGCTGGACGCCGGTTGATCTCACAAGTCTCTGCCAAGCTCAGGGACTCTGGGCTTCTGTGCCACCCCAGCCTTTGGGGACAGCGTGCTGGTGGCTCAGAGGCTCCGTCCTTGCCTTACCTTGCCCATCTCCTGGCTGCCAGGCAAGGGCCTTGTGACATCAGAGCCTCTGTGGAACAGCGCGGGGGCTGAAAAGTGTCAGTGCTGCGTCCCCGTGCCCAGAGCCTGGGCAGAAGTCGGCTGGCAGGGACGGGCAGAGACTGTGCAGAGGTGTCAACTCGTCCCGCAGCAGCACCATGCCCAGCCAGGGCATCTCCTGGCTCCTCAGGCTCTCGGTGCTCCTGCTCTTGCCTGGCCCACTGGAGCCTTGCAGCCGTGCCACAGGTGCCATTGCTGAGAACCGGGGTTTGCCTTGGATGGCCCCTTGGCAGAAAAGGCAGGAGAGGCTGGAGAGAGGGGAAGGAGAGGGGTCAGGCCGCTGGGATGGTGCCGGCGGGCCGTGAGCCCGAAGCCAGCAAGGCCTTGGGCCCACCCGGTGTCAGGGGAGGACTGAGAGCCCCCAGGGAGGAGGAAAGCTGGGCAGGCCCCAAGGCTCCTGGGCCTCTTCCTTGGCAGCCCTTTGGCCAAGGCCCCCAGGCAGAGGTGGGGCTCAGCCCCTGCCCAGCAATGGGGCACAGGCTGAGCCCCAGGGACACCAGACCCAGGCGGCCTGAGCTCTTCTTCCTGCAGCGTCTGCCTGGGGCAGCCCAGCCAGGCCTGAGTCTCTGCAGGAGAGGCCAAGCCCAGCCAGAGAGGGCTCAGCCCTCTGAGGCTGCACTCACTGCAAAGGGAACAAAACACTGGCCCAGAGGACATCCTGCCCCCAAATGGAGAACTGGAAAGGTCAAGAATAAAAAAGTCACCCCCCTCCAATCTTCAAGAAATGTTCAGACCTCTTTCCTAAAAGCATCCAGGACTCGGGTCACCCAGTTTTTTCTCTGACAAGGCTTTGCAGAGGCTGCTTGGGAAAGGGAAGCCCTGGGGCCCCAGTGCAGATGGTGGGGCTGCACTCTGGGGGGGTCGGCCTTTGGCTCTTGGCTTCCAGGGGCCCCCAGGAGTCAGTGAGCCGGGCTGGGGACGAGGGGCAGGACTGGCTGGGATTGCCTCTGGGGCCTGGCCCAGAAAATGGAAGTGTCCCCATGGGGGCAGCTGGAAAGGGCCCAGGAAGGAAATGCTGCCCCAGCGCAGACTGTGGCAGTGGGGAGTGTGCAGGGGGAGGAGGCTGGGCCAGAGCAGGGCTGGGCAAGAAGGGCCAAGCCGCGGGTGGGTTCTCCCCCGGCCCCAGGGCCCAGCCCCTGATGGGAGGGCCTTGGGCAGGGCCTGGGGCGACTGCAGGAACCTCCGAGGCAGCCCAAGGGCCGTGCTTTTGGCAGCTGGGTTGACAGGCCCAGCTCTCTGCAAGAGAAGTTGAGGGCTCTGAGCCAGAGAGGGGATGAGAGCCGGGTCCAGGCTTGGGAATGGCCGGGAGGGGAAAGGGATGTCTAAGAACAAGTCCCTCAGGAGAGGGAAGCAGAGAGGCTGTGTTTTGACCCCAGCACAAGGGTCTGCAGGGCAGAGCAGAGAATATCCCCCACGTGAGATTGTTCTGCATCCCTCCTTGCAGTTCTGACAGGCACTTCTCTTCAAAGGTCGTTCTGGGAGCGTCTTCTTGTTCTTTCCAGGTGGGATGCAAGCGGTGGGGGGACCTTTGGCACCGGAGGGACAACGAGCAAGTTGAGCATTTTCCTGCCAGTCTGAATTAGATGTTAATTCTGGTGGGCTGTATCTTCGGTGAATCTAAGCACATCCCTTGGCATTTGGGTTTTTTCCGGGTGGTTTGCAGCCTGAGAAGCATCAGCAGAGTAGGAAGGAGGTCCCTGCAGTCAGAGGTGAGTGTAAAGGAAGCTGAGAGGGGAGCTTTGGTGAGAATGTTGCCCTCTGAGGGGATCCGTCAGTGTGTGCCTTCCCTGGGGGATTTCTTTGCAGTGGCCGTGCCTATTGCCAGGGGAGCAGAGCCACAGGCCCAGGAGCCGAGCGACAAGGTCAGGTGCTCTTGTGCTGGCCTGGTGGGCAAGGGCAGGGGATTGCAGGGCTCAGCAATGAAGCATTTCCCTCTTCTCTTTGGAGGGAATGTTGCACTCTGAGGGCATCCATCAGTTTGTGCTTTTGCCTCTGTGATACTGAAAAACCCAGTCCGAAGAACTGCTCAGAGACTTTGGATCTTTGAGCAGCAAAGGGATTTATTGCCGACGTCGGCAGCGAGCGTGGTTCGCACCACAGAGAACTTGGTCGAGAGTTTCACACAATATCGGGGTTGTATACAATTTTCATATATGATTAAATATGATAAATCATATTCATCTGATCACAACATCTATCTATGCATATTAATAATGGGCAAAGCTCAGGCGGAGCTCAGGCGGAGCTTCTCTTGGCCCTCAGTTCTGGGAGGGGTTTAGGTGAGTCTGGGGTCTCTGCTCCTCTCCATCAGTTCCCAGTGTCCCCATCCTGGTCCCTCATGTTTCCACTCCATTCCTGGTGTTCCCATTCCCAGTGCGACCATCCCATTCCTGATGTCCCCATTCCCAGTCCCTGGTGTCTCCAACCTGCTGCCAGTGTCCCCGTTCCCTTTCCTGGTGTTGCCATCCCAGTTCCTGCTCTCCCCAGGCTGTTCCCAGTGTCCCCAGCGTGGTCCTCCAGGTCCCCATTCCCATTCCTGGTGTCCCCATTCCCATTCCTGATGTTCCCATCCCAGCTCTGTTTTCCGCATTTCCATTTCCGTGTGTCCCCATTCCCAGTTCCTGCTGTCCCCAACCTGCTCCCCATGTCTCCATTGCTATTCCTGGTGTCCCCACCCCATTCCTGATGACCCCAGCCTGTTCCAGTGTCCCCAACGTTCTCCTCGTCATCCCATCCTGCTCCTGGTGTCCCCATCCCTTTCCCCATTGTCTCCTGGTATTCCCATTTCCATTCCTGATGTCTGCAGCCTACTCCCAGTGTCCCCATCCCTGTCCCCAATGTCCCCATCTCAGCCCCCCTGTCCCCATTCCCATTCCTGGTTCCCACAGAGGAACTGCCGGATGCCGGAGGAGGGAGCCAGGATTTATTGCCCAAAGCAGGAGATTTTCACACCCAAATTAAAGCCTCAGGAATAATTGTGGTCCTGGGTTTCACACGGGAAAAAGCAGGAAGTTGATCCATCGGGAAGAGCCGCAGGGGGGCCGGGGTGGGTGGGAGTAGCGGGATGAGCTCTGCCAGCAGCTCCTGCCTTTCCGCAGGGTGAGGGAAGGGGCGGATCCAGCTCCGGGATCGCTCAGACCGTGATTCCTGCTGGGATGAGAGCAGGGAAAGGAGTCACCATGTCCCTGTTCCCATCCCAGGGGATGGAGCCGGCTGTGGAGCCCAGGGAGAGTAGGAACTGCTCCAGAATCCCACCTGATCCTGCTCTGTCCATCCCACCCCAATCCCACTCCATCCATCCCACCCCAATCCCACTCCAGAATCCAGCCCTGATCCCAGTCCACAATTCCACCTGATCCCACTCTGGAATCCTGCCCTGAGCTGCAATCCCCTTCCAATCCCGCTCCAGCCATTAGGCCCCCATTCCCCTCTGGAATCCCGGCATCCATCCTGGGATCCCTGCACAGAGGATCTGGATCCACACACGCTGCTGGGACTCACTGGTGGGCACGGGGTCGTATCCATTCCCCTCCCTCTTCCCTATGGAAAGAAAGTGGGATCAGCACCCGTGGCACAGGATCCCCGGAATGCTGCCGGGCGGATCCGTGCCCCTTGCCGACCCCCATCCCGGGAGTTACCGGATCGGAGCTTCCAGACACCGACTGCCACGAGGCCGATGATGATGATGATGGCAGCGATGACGGACACAGTGTCCTAGTTAGAACAGCTGGGACCGATTCCTCACTGGATGGGTGTAGCCCAAAAGTGTGTATTCTATGGCCTTCCATGCCATTTTCCCAGGAACTGTTTTCGGGGGGGGGCCTGCGAGGTGGGGGGGATGTCCTGAGCACCCTCCTACCCTTTTATGGACTGAGCATCCTCATATCCTTTTATGGAATTCCCCGCTCTTAGGGAAGAATTGAGCATCCTTTTATGGAATTCCCTGCTCTGAGGAAACGACTGACCATTCCTGCCTGAACTGGAGAATATATAAACCTGGAGTTTCGGTACCTTTCCACCACTCGTGGGATCGAGAGGAAGGCTGCAGCTCACCACTCTCAACCAGACTGAGACCACCAGCCTCAACTGGACTGCAATCACCACTTCTGACCAGACTGCAACAGCTCATCTCCCTTTACTTTGGACTCGGGGGGGGGCCAAGGAAAACCACTTTGTTCATGCCCCAGGGTGCTGTGTTATACCTTTGGGTTTTGTGGGTTAAAACCAAATTGCTTTTCTGTATAATCAGACTTATTGGGCAAGGCAGGCCTAAAAGGAGCCCAAGGGGGCTGGTCCAGGGGGGGAAGGGCTGCAGGGGGCGGATCCCGGAGGAGGAAACCCGCCAAAAGCGGCGGCCCAGCCGAGGGAGGAGCCGAGCGGGAGCACAAAGAAGAGCAGCCAAAAGGTCCTGGCGGTCGCTGGGCAATGGCGGGGGGGCGAGAGCGGTTTGGGGGCCCCCGTGAGAGCCGGGGGGGAACCCCGGTAGCCGCGGAGTGGGGAGAGCGGAGAGGGGCGATCCCGGAGCTGGGGGACCCCCGGAATGCTGGAGGGGGGGGAGCAGAGAGGGAGCGCCGGGCCCCTTAAGCGGGGGTCCCGGAGAGGGGGAAGGCCTTGGAGTGTGGAGAGGAGGGGGGGCCTTGAGGCGGGGTGGGAGCCGAGAGCGCCAAGAGGTTTGCGAGGGTGGGAGCCGAGAGAGGAGGGCCGGCCGGCCCCGGGAGGCAGAGTGGGGAGAAGTGAGCCCTGGGACCCCCCTGGCAACACTCAAGGGGACCCCGGAGAGTGGGAACCCCCCGGAGCCGCGGGACCCCCGGCAGCCCAAAGAAGGGGGACCCCTAATGCAGGTAGAAGTGGCATCAGGCCAGACAGGGGGGATCCCCCTAACCCCAGAGAGCAGAGAGGGGGAACTCCTGGGAGGGGATTTTCGGCTGAATGTTGTTGTTTTGGGGGTTTTTACGGACACAAGATGCCCGGTGAGTCCTAGAGCTGGACTTGGGCAGGAGGAGTCCCCAAGGCAACGCGCTCACCCCTTGTTTTCCCCCCCCCAGCAGGATTTCTGCTTCCCAAAGCTTGGGCGGATGGAGGAGGAGGCTGCGCGGAAGAGGAAGATGCCTTGGGCCCCCCAGGCAGGTGAGGAGGAAGTCAGTGCCCCTTTGGGTGGGTCTTTCGTCTTTTGTGGCCGTCCTGCCGGGGCCGGAGTTGGGGGGATGTCCTTGGGCTTCCCTGTGGGCCGGAGGCAAATCCCCTGCGTGTCCTTGTTGGTTCCTGCCCCAGGCCCCGAGGTGAGGCCGGAGAGCGCGGAGGACAAATCCCCCCGGCAGAGCCTGGTGGGAGAGGCCATTTTGAAGGGCTCCCCGGTGCAGGAAGGCAGCGGGGAGGAAAAGGTCCGGAGATGCCCCCGCAGGAGGGGCTGCAAAGCCAGTCCAGGGGGCTGTGAGGAGGAAAGAGCCAGCGTGTGCCGGGAAGGCGGCCGGAGCTTGAGGTGGAGCTGCGAACTGGTGGTCCCTGAGCAGCCTCCCAGCAGGGAAAAGCACTTCAGGTGCTTGGAATGTGGGAAGAACTTCAGCAAGAGGTGCAACCTCTTGAGGCACCAGCACATCCACACTGGGGAACGGCCTTACGCGTGTGAGGAGTGTGGGAAGAGCTTCAGTGACCGCTCCACACTCCGCAACCACTGTCGCATCCACAGTGGGGAACGGCCCTACACGTGTGGGGATTGTGGGAAGAACTTCAAACGGAGTTCCAACCTGCGCCGACACCAGATGATCCACAGTGGGGAAGGCCCTACACGTGTGCGGAGTGTGGGAAGAGCTTCAGGGACAGCTCCAGCCTTTGCAAACACCGTTGCATCCACACCAGGGAATGACCCTACAAGTGCTTGGAATGTGGGAAGAGCTTCAGCACAAGCACCAAGCTGCTCAGCCACCAGCACATCCACACTGGGGAACGGCCCTACACGTGTAGGGAATGTGGGACAGCTCCACCCTCTACACCCACCTTCGCATCCACATCAGGGAGAGGCCTCACAAGTGTGGGGAGTGTGGGAAGAGCTTCAGGGACAGCTCTGCCTTGACCTCCCACCAACGGACCCACCGGTAAGAGAAGCCCCGAGTGCCCCGACTGCGGGAAGAGCTTCGGCCGCTGCTCCAACTCCATCAGCCATGGGAGGACCCGCGTTGGATGATCCACAGGGACCCCCGTTGGGCACAGACCTGGTGTGCTGGTTTTAAGGTAAACCAGCAGGGGAAATGACAGTGGTGAAATCACAGGGACATCGATGACATCACAGGGACAGCGGTGGCATCACGGGGACAGCAGTGACATCACAGGGACAGTGGTGACATCACAAGGACATTGGTGACATCACGGGGACAGCAGTGACATCACAGGGACAGTGGTGACATCACAAGGACATTGGTGACATCACGGGGACAGCGGTGACATCACAGGGACAGTGGTGACATCACCGGGGGTTAATTTTTGTGTGAAAATCTCCTGCTTTGGGCAATAAATTCTGGCTCCTCCTCCGGCATCCGGCAGTTCCTCCCTGGGAACCAGGAATGGGAATGGGGACAGGGGGAATGGGAATGGGGGCACCTGGAATGGGAATGGGAACACCTGGAATGGGGATGGGAACATTGGGAGCAGACTGGGAACAACAGGAATGGCAATGGAGACATCAGGAACTCGGAATGGGGGCACCTGGATTGGGAATGGGGACACCGGGGAGAGGGATGGAGACACCGGGAGCAGGTTAGGGACACCAGGAATGGGAATGGGGACACCAGGAAATGGAATGGAGCCACCAGGAACTTGGATGGGATCACCTGGAATGGGAATGGGAATACGTGCAATGGGAATGGGTGTCGATGGAAGGGTATGGACAGATTACTCCAGGATCAATATGATCAGGCAAATGTCGGATTTATTAGGAGAAAGACAGATTATATAGTGCTCATGACGCTCAGCTTCTTGTTCACACTACATTGGTTACATAAGGAAAACATACTCTGCTGTTCACTGCTAATTGGACCACAACAGGTGGTCATAGGAGGTGAGAAAACTTTATTCACCTTCCAAAAACTCCTCCTTGGCATCTTGGCACAAGGCCTTCAACCATATTAGTGGCGCAGCATTTTTTACTATCTGCACCCAGCCATGCTAAGGTGAAACACACAGAAATGTAAAGAAAATTGTTCACACAATTTTTGCCTTACGACAAATCCCCTTTTTTGTTCTTGAACAATTTGATTTGCATTTCTGTAATACTCCTTTTTGTACCAATAACATATCAACAAACATGATTACATATAACAATAATAGTACATTAACAAACTTAACAACTTAATAACTTCAAGGTTTGTGCTCTTAAATTTTCTTAAAAGTGCTTTTCTAAATATAGGATTTATTCTTGAAAAATCTTTATTCAGTATAAAACACTTCTGGAAATGGAACTCCATTTATTTTTGTTATGTGTCTTCTGTATTTGAAGATGTTTGTGTATTTGATGGATCAAAACACATTAATCATCATGCATTCACACACACATGCAAACATACAAACTCTCACAGTAGCCACTGTCAATCATTCACACAATCATACTTTTGAATTCCATATCACTGTGTTTTATGAGCTAAAAAGTTATAATTCTTTAGTACCTTATGATGTTAAAGCTTCTTAACCAAATAGATAAACTTTCTTTTACTAATATATAGTGAAGAATCTAAAGTTCACACAACACACTTTCTTGAATTCTAAACCTCTATAATTATGTGCTTCCTAACTTACTTATGTGCTTTAGAAATATCAAAAAATTGTGCTCATAAATTGTGCTCTCAATAAGACTGAATACTGTGCCCTTTTGGTAATTCACTGTTACCTACAACAGCAACAACATCAGCCTTGTTTTGAAGAACCAGCTTCTTTCCAGGGTTTCATTTATGTGCAGATACTCAGAGAACACCTGTGCCCAAAAAACTTAAAACATATGAAACACTTTTGCAAGTCAATAGAGGAAAACTGATATCTCTCTTTTCCCCCTTTTCTTTGTGCGAAAGTGTGTTAAAAATTCTTAAAGCACTGATTTCTTTACTAAATACTCTTATGTTAATAATTCTAAACTTATAACAGCTTTATTCTACAACAAACTCCACTATACTAATTCTATTATTTAATAATTCTGAAAAAATTCTGGGAATGTTGCTGATTTGTTCTAAACTCCAGCATTATTTTCTTCATCATCATCAGAACTTATGTCTGAATCTGAAGAAGTGTCAGTCTCCACAGACAAAAGGGGTTTTATAGCTGCAGTTGTAGCATCAGCTGAATAGGCTGCTTTCTCTTGTTGGACCATGTTTTCAGCAGCTTCTAAAAACTGGGCTGTAGTGGGACTCCTAAGTAGTGCACCCAAAACCTGTTTTGCATTTTCATTAGCATTATAATAGGCCAACATGTTTAAGAATTTTGCTTTCATGTTATCATCTATGTCTGGATCTGAATCTATTGACTCATTTAAACGATCTACAAATTGATCGTACGGTTCCGAGGGTCCTTGCTCAATTGAAATACATGGGAGTCTTGACTTTGCATCCCTTATCATAAGCAATGACTTATAAGCCAATTCCTGACTAGTTTTTAATACCTCATTTGGAAACTGATTTTGCAAATATGCACTGTTGTACTGACCAAAACCCATGAGCATGTCAACAGAAACACCAAAGAGAGGGTGTCCTTTCTGCCTAGGTTTTGCAACTCCTGTAGCACAACTGGCACTCCATTCGGTAAAAAATTCTAGTTGTTGGTGTTATAAGTAAACCCAGGAAATTTGCTGCTCAAAGGGGTTAATAAAGTTGCTGTATTTTACTAACCACATTGTTAAGAGTCATGAGTTGACTGATTATGAAATATCTAACCACAAGTTTGTATGCTGTAGAACACAACGCAGAGTGACTCAGTATTTTGGAGCTGTTTAATTACAGGCATATTGATATGGACTAAGATGGAGGGGCAAGCCACGAGGAGTCCTATGATTAGATGACATCTCCCGATGGAAAATTCCAGGACCACGGCCTCATAGGAACTAATGACTTTAAAATCATTGGTGGAAGCCCCTCAGCAACGGCAGATGCCCGCGAGTGGAGGAGCCAACCACAGATCTGCCCGCGAAAGAGGAACCAAGCAGGGAGCAGCCCGCGAACCTCCCACCAATGGACTATGAACATGACTTTGGGGGGTGGTGTCAACAAAGGGTATAATTGTTGCTGTTTCGGTTCCCCATTTTGCGGACTGTGGTGGAGCAAGGGTCTCCCCGGCCGCCCGGCTGGCCGCTTTTGCTTGTTAGCATTAATAAACCTTTGTTTTACCTTGCAACCGAAATTATAACCTCATTCTATTGATTACAATTGGTGCCGTGACTCAGATGGAGACCCCCTGAGTGATAGAAACACTCTCTGGGGAGGGCGCCCCCGTCCCATTTTGGACGACCCTAGGAGATTCTATTATTCAGCTTCTCCATACCGACCAGTTTATTAAGGCAAACAAGCAAAAGGAACTGGGTTTCTACAGGTCTCCATAATCTCTGCATGCGGGTCCGGACAACGTCTAGCTCAAGGGTAGCTAGGATTTGTGGTGAGCTCTGATTGAGGGCGACAACCGATCAAAGGCGAGGCGGCTGTGGTTGTGGTTTGTCCGGTTGGGGAGGGTCCGCTCCAGTGTCCAGAGTGACGCTGCCAGAAAGAGCGAAGACTCATCCGAGGAGAGGTGAGTATAGCGTACCCCCTTGGCGGTTGGGAGGGGGTCCTGGGGTGTGCTTGCTTGAGGCGTTCTCTGAGAACAAAGCGACTGTGGACCCCTCAGTAGTGCAGTTTCTGTAGCCCGCGAGGGAGCAGACCACGACCAGGGGGAAGCGTTTGTGTTTCGAGTGACTGCGTGTGTGAGAGAAGGCACCCCAGAAGATGGGTTCGGGGAAGAGCAAGGTTTCCCCACCCATGGGTGGCTGTACGGTAGAGCAGCCAGGTAGGTCCTCTGATGAGGAACAGCTCCTGAGGTCTAGTGGTTCCCAGAGGGGAAAAGGACTAGGGAGTAAAATCTATATGGCGAAGAAGTGCCCTCGGGAGAAAAGACAGTCTGTACTAGGCAGCTGCGGCTCCCAGAGTGAAAGGAACCGTGTTAGGGATTTATCTACCGAAAAGGGAAGTGGAGTTGTGAGCAAGACGAAAATAGATCCTCTGGAGGAGAGAGGATGTGAAGAAAGCGGCTTTGAGGCTAGGTCGCAGGGCATTCCAGCAAACAGCCCATTAGGAATATTGTTGAGAAGTCGGAATAGTAACCCACAAACTCTCGGGAAGTCGAGGGATAAGCTGATTTATTATTGTGTTGAAGTGTGGGGAGGTAGACAGATCGGAGATGGCGTGTATTGGCCAATTTATGGTACCTTAGAAGGCTGGATTTGTGAGATCCTGAATTATTATGTTAGCGATAAGAGACCCTATTGTCTAGAGGAAAGTCAATATGCCGTTATTTGGCTGGGAGCTAGTACACCTACCCGGTTATTTCCTCTAAAAGAAAAAGGGAAGCAAGTGGACTCTAGTAGGGATCCTGAATTTCGGAGTTCACCTCCACCTTATATTCCCCCATATAGTGGAGCTAGTAAAGTGATACCCAGTGCTCCAACAGTGTCAGAGCCCGCCATTTTACCTGAGCAAGGGCAGGAATCTGCCATTTCACTCACACAAGGGCGGGAAATTTTTATTCTACCATTAGAAGGGCGGGAATCCGCCATTTTACCTGCGCAAAGGCGGGAACCCACCATTTTGTGTCCAACGGGGCGGGAGTCCACCATTTTGCCTGAGCAAGGGCGGGAATCCGCCATTTTGCCTGCACAAGGGCTGGAGTCCGCCATTTTGTCTAAGCAAGGGAGAGAGCCTACCATTTTAACATCTACCTCTACACCTCTATCAGCCGAAAGGGCCAGTGAGTCGTTCTTAAATCATGACATGACATCGACTCATGGAAAAACTGAACACCCCCCTCTACAGTCACAGTTATACCCCCTTCGTGAGACCGCTTTGACGGGAAGACAAGGAGGGATAGGATTTGTGCGGTACCCCTTAGCTCTGGAGACGTACGAGCTTTTAAAAAGGAAATGGGGAATTTACTAGAGGACCCCATAGGGGTTTCTGAAAGATTCGATCAGTTCTTAGGACCAAATACCTACACCTGGGACGAGTTGCAAGCTATACTGGGCATCTTGTTTACGGTAGAAGAAAGGGGGATGATTAGAGTAGCTGGCATGAGAAATTGGGATAGGAGGCATCAGCAGGGACCGGCTGCTGAGACAAAGTGGCCCGTTGAGAAACCAAATTGGGATAATCAGAGACCGGATGACAGGGCCAAAATGGACGACCTAAGAGGCATGATAGTGCAAGGAATAAGGGAATCTGTCCCTAGAGGGCAGAACATAGATAGAGCATTTAAGGAATATCAAAAGAAGGACGAGTCACCCACAGATTGGTTGGAGAGATTGAGAAAGAGTTTTCAACTGTATTCAGGAATGGATCCTGAGGATGATGCCATGGGACAGGCGGTACTCAAACTTAGATTTGTCCAGGGATCGTGGGAGGATATCAGGAAAAAGTTAGAGAAGAATAGAGATTGGCAAACAAAAGGCTTGGATTTGTTGTTAAGAGAAGCACAGGAGGTGTATGTTCGGAGAGATGAGGTAAGAGAGGAGGAGAAGCAAAAGAAAAAGGAAGACATGCAGAGAAGGCAGACAAGGGTTTTAGTAGCAGCTATCAAAGGAGAACAAAATAGTAACAGGGAACAAGAGAGAAAAGAATCCTTTAGGCTCCATGATCAGGCACAGCCAAGATGGAGTAGGAAGGTAAATTTCAGAGAAATTGAGTGTCATTATTGTGGTCAAAAGGGACATATTCAGAAAAATTGCAAAAAGAAGCAGAGGGACGAGCAGATTTTTTTAGAAGACTAGGGGGGTCAGGGGCTCTATCTGCTGGGGACTCCAAAGAATACAGAGCCCTTGATAAAATTAAAAGTGGGTCCTCAGCAACAAGTTATTGAGTTCCTTGTGGACTCGGGAGCAGAGAGATCAACTGTACAACAACTACCTCAAGGATGTGAAATCTCATCCGACAAAGTTCAAGTGATTGGAGCTAAAGGGGAGCCTTTTAAAGTACCTATAATTAAGAACGTTGAAATAGAGGCTTCCAATAAATTTGCCTTGGGAACATTTTTGTTAGTTCCAGAAGCAGAGTATAATCTGTTGGGGAGAGATTTAATAGTTGAATTGGGGATTAATTTAGAAGTCTCAGAACAACAGCTAAAGGTAAAAATTTATGCCCTTACGGTAGAAGATGAGACAAAAATAAACCCAGAGGTGTGGTTTACTTCTGAGACTGTGGGGAGGATAGATGTTGAGCCATTTGAAATATCTATAAAAGATCCAGATAGACCTATTAGGGTAAAACAATACCCGATCCCAAATGAAGGGAGAGTGGGCCTTAATCCTATTATAGAAAGATTATTGGCAAAAGGGTTATTAGAACCTTGTATGTCCCCTCATAATACACCCATTTTACCGGTTAAAAAGCCAGACGGGACTTATAGGTTGGTGCAAGATCTAAGAGAAGTGAATAAAAGAACAGTGACGAGATTCCCGGTGGTTGCTAACCCATACACTCTATTAAGCCAAGTGTCCTCAGAACATCAATGGTACAGTGTAATAGATTTGAAGGACGCTTTCTGGACTTGTCCTCTTAAAGAGGAAAGTAGAAACTATTTTACCTTTGAATGGGAAGACCCCGACACCCACAGGAAGCAGCAGTTAAGGTGGACAGTCTTACCCCAAGGGTTTACAGAGTGACCAAATCTGTTTGGGCAGGCTTTGGAAAAACTGTTAGAGTCCTTCAAACCTAGGGAAGGAACAGTATTAGTACAATATGTTGATGACCTACTGATAGCAGGGAAAGATGCGGAGTCTGTAAGGGAAGAAAGTATTAGGCTTCTGAACTTTCTGGGTGGCAAAGGTCTTAAAGTGTCTAAGTCTAAGTTACAGTTTACAGAGGAGAAAGTAAAGTACTTGGGACATTGGCTAAGTAAAGGATGTAAGGGATTAGATCCTGAAAGAGTAAAGGGAATATTATCCATGCCTGCACCTAAAAGCAAAAGGCAAATCAGACAGATGTTGGGACTTTTGGGATATTGTAGGCAATGGATAGAGAACTATAGTAATAAGGTATAATTCTTATACGAAAAATTGGCTAAGGAAAAGTTGGTAAAGTGGACTGATGAAGATGAGGGTAAGTTAGAGGTATTAAAGGAAGACTTGATGAACTCTCCTGTACTCAGTCTTCCAGACATCAGAAAACCCTTTTATCTATTTGTAAATGTGGAGAATGGAACAGCTTATGGGGTATTGACTCAGAAGTGGGCTGAACATAAGAAACCTGTAGGGTATTATTCAAAAATCCTAGATCCAGTCAGCAGAGGTTGGCCTACCTGTCTGCAGGCTGTAGTGGCCACTGCACTTTTAGTGGAAGAAGCTGTGAAGGTTACTTTTGGTGGAGATTTAAAGGTGTACACTCCTCATGATATTAGAGGAGTATTAAAACAGAGGGCAGAAAAGTGGTTGACTGATAGCAGGTTGTTGAAATATGAAAGTATTTTGCTAAATACCTCTAAGCTGGAATTGGAAGTAACACATTTACAAAATCCAGCTCAGTTTTTATATGGTGAACCTCAAGGAAGTATAGTACATGATTGCACCCAGGTTATAAGTCTGCAGAGGAAAATTAGAGAGGATCTGGAGGAAGAAGAACTAGATGTAGGGGAAAAGCTGTATATTGATGGTTCGTCCAGAGTGGTAGATGGAAAAAGAAGGTCAGGCTATGCTATAGTGGATGGAGCTACCTTGCAAGTCAGGGAATCTGGATCTTTGTGTGGCACCTGGTCGGCTCAAGTATGTGAACTCTATGCCTTGTTAAGATCTCTTCAATTGTTGGAAGGGAAGATAGGGACCGTATTCACGGATTCAAAATATGCTTTTGGGGTAGTACACACGTTTGGGAAGATATGGGAAGAAAGAGGGCTGACAAATGCGAAAGGAAAAGGGTTGGTTCATGAGAGTCTGATTCGAGAGGTGTTGCGAGCTTTGAGAGGTCCAAAACGGATTGCAGTAGTGTATGTAAAAGGTCATCAGAGGGGATTGAAAATGACAGCCAGAGGAAATAATCTAGCTGATGCTGAGGCAAAGAAAGCAGCTCTGTTAGTGGTGAGTGAACAAGAGCCAGGAAGTGAACAAGTTCCTAAGTCTTTTAGCAATCAAGAGAAAGAGAAGTTGTTGCAAGCCGGTGCAAGGGAAGAACAGGGAAAGTGGTTGTTGTCAGATGGGAGAGAAGTAATCCCTAAGGGCCTTACCCGTAGGATTATGGGAAGGCTGCACGAGCAGACGCATTGGAGTACCCAGGCCTTGGTAGACCATTTTGGGAACAGATATGTATGCGTTGGAGTGTATGATATAGCTAAAAAGGTCCTGGAGGGATGCTTGACTTGTAAGAAGGTGAATAAAGGATATTTGAGAGATAAAGTCAAAGGAGGGAGAGAATTAGCGAAAAGACCATTTGAGAAAATTCACGTTGACTTCACTGAGTTGCCAAAGGTGGGGAGGTATCAGTATTTATTGATATTAGTGGATCATCTGACACACTGTGGAAGCCTTTCCCACTGCTCGGTGCACAGCTAAAGTGGTATCTAAAATCTTATTAGAAGAAATTGTACCAAGGTATGGTGTGGTCACTGTGATAGATTCAGACAGGGGAACTCACTTCACTTCAAAGGTAATCAAAGGAATAACAGAATTGCTAGGTACCAAATGGGAATATCATACCCCTTGGCACCCTCAGAGTTCGGGGAGAGTAGAAAGGATGAATGGAGAAATTAAGAAACACTTGACCAAATTAATGTTGGAAACAAAGATGAATTGGGTAAAGTGTCTCCCTTTGACATTACTGTACATCAGAACTCAACCTCGGGCAGATACTGGTATTTCACCTTTTGAAATGTTGTATGGTATGCCTTATGAGTTTGGGACCCCGGTAGACCATCCTGAGGTTGAAGACACACATCTAAGAGAGTATGTCATTGAGTTAATGAGGAGGAGACAGGAGTTAAGAAAGAAGGGACTAGTGACTCAAAGACCACCTTTAGATTTAGCTATCCATAAGATTCAACCGGGTGATCAAGTGCTAATTAAAACTTGGAAGGAAACATCTCTAACTCCACAGTGGGAGGGGCTCTTTGTTGTTCTTCTTACTACAGATACCGCAGTAAGGACAGCTGAGCGAGGGTGGACCCATGCATCACGAGTGAAGGGACCAGTAACAGGACCAGAGTGGAAAGTGACCTCGAATCCAGGAGATTTACAGATGAAATTTGAAAGAGTACGGCCCGCAGATGGACTTTGATGAAGAAGCAGTAAGGCCCAGCCTGTATTCTTTTTTGCAGATACCCCAAGGACAGACTCTAAGGAGAGTGCATTTTGCCTTCTGGAACTTAGAAAGGATACCTGAACAGACTGGAGGTTCAGGACTGTATAAGGTCATAGGAACTCAAACAGTTTTATCCTTTTGCTGTGAAGTGGAAACGGACATACCTGAGGGACGTAGCCCGCATGGAATACCCTGTATAAAACATCCAGAGTCCACACATTACAGTTGGGTACTGTGTGAATGTAAGAAATGTGGTAAGAGGTGGCGCTGTGTGTCGATAAGGGGACGACCTTATTGTATGAGGTGCAGGACAAGGTCTGACGAATCAGTAAGGGAGCAATTAGCCAAAGCGGAAATAATAAAAGCCTTTTGTGGTTGGGAGTGGTTAGTCCCAGAGACTTGGGAAATTTATGAAAACAATTAGAATAAAGCATTAATAGAGTTATGCCGAACTAGATTTTCTTGGAAATTGGAGAAACCTAATAGAAGGAGACATATTGATCTATTATGGGTTAATTGACCAAGTCCAAAATCTTGAAGTAGACGAGTCTCAGTCCGAACATTCAGTGAGCTAAATTATCCCTTGAAGAATATCTCTGCTGCCTAGAAGAACTCAAAAACCTCGCTGTTCCCTGCACAGGAATAGACGAAGGAAGGCAGAGAGATATGTGTGTGGGGAATAAAGAACAAGAGTCACTGAAAACGGTGAGGAGGGACTCAGACAAAATGGGGCAAAATTGGTTACTAATTGTTGGTTTAATAACTCTAGTGAGTTCTCTGGGATGTGCCCACCAACCATTTGAATGGACTATAATTAGGTCAAAGGATTCTAAGGTTGTGAGGAAGGTCATAACCGCTATAAGTCCTAGATTCAATGTGACAGTGTGTGATTTGCTGATGGCAAATATACCCCAGGAATGTGGACAAGGAGGAAAGAAACCTTCTGTGACAGTTAACAAAGGAGCCACATATTGGTGCCCAACTTCTAATCCAGGGAAGTCTTTCTGTAATTATCCAGGGCACTATCACTGTGGATATTGGGGTTGTGAAACAATAGCTACTGCCTGGAGACCTGAGAGACCAGACAAGTACTTACGGGTGCAGTGGGGACCCCCACACTGTACTCCACCTGCCTTGGGAGGACTTGTACTCCCTAATGAACCTTCTAATTGTGAATATTTGCAGGTTCAAGTTCTTAACCATGAGGACTGGGGATGGTTAACTGGCCGAACATGGGGAGTAAGGTTAGACCGACTGTCCGCAGATCCAGGTGAATATGTGACCATAAGAAAACAGCCATTAACGACATATTCTCAGTTTCTAGGACCCAATCTGGAGATAAAAGAATCCAGAGATAACAATCAGGAAAGAGAAAGGGAGAAGGAGAGTAAAGTCCTCACCAGACCAGCGTCACAGGAGTCAAAGGCTACCCAAATCTTTCCCACCGAATCAGTCAAAAAGGACGAGGTATCATATGGGGGAGTAGGATCAATGCTAAACATGGTAGAGGCCTCATATAAAGCCATTAATTACACGGATCCGGACATGACCGAATCTTGTTGGTTATGTTATAATGTGAGACCTCCTTTTTATGAGGGAGTAGGGTTAAATCTCACTTTCAATTTCAGCACTGAAGATAACCCAAGTCAGTGCAGATGGGGAGAAAAAGAAATAGGTCTCACTGTGTCTCAAATTAATGGACAAGGAACATGTATTGGAAATGTTTCCCCCAGTAGTGAAAACTTATGTGGTACCAGGGTAAATAAATTGGAAGGGGGAAGGAATAAATGGGTCATTCCACATCAGGGTGGATGGTGGATTTGCTCTAAAACAGGTCTAGTTCCATGTGTGTCCGTTTCCGCATTCAGAAAGAATAATGAATTTTGTATTCAAATAACTGTATTACCTCGCATGTTATATCGTTTTGAAGAATCTGTTTATGAATTCTGGGAAATGAGCAAGCATCGAATACGAAAACGGGAACCAGTAAGTGTAACAATTGCAATGATTTTAGGTTTGGGAGCTACGGGAGCTGGAGTTGCCTCTCTGGTACAACAAAGTCATGGGTTGACTGCCCTAAGGACAGCAGCTGATGAGGATTTGGACCGAATAGAAAAATCTATATCATACTTAGAGACCTCCCTAAATTCCCTATCGGAAGTAGTCTTGCAAAATAGAAGGGGACTAGATTTGCTGTTTCTGCAACAGGGAGGATTATGTGTGGCATTGGGTGAAGAATGTTGCTTTTATGCCAATCATTCGGGTGTTATCAAAGAGTCCATGTCCAAATTACGTGAGGGAATTTTGCAAAGAAAAAGAGAAAAAGAAGCCACACAAAGTTGGCTGGACACTTGGCATAACCAGTTTCCTTGGCTAACGACCTTGATCTCAACTCTGGCAGGTCCCCTGGTAATGTTGTTAGCTTCTCTAATTTTTGGACCATGTATCCTCAACAAAGTTATCGCATTTGCTAAGAGTAGGATTGAGACAGTACAATTATTAACAGTAAAACAACAATATGAGGATATGAGTAGAAGGTCTTCTGATGAAGATCAAGCCTCTCTTTCAGAGGCAACTAGAGAAGCAATGATTGGATTTGATCAGCAAATTTATGAGCAAATCAGGAGGGGGGATTGTTATAAGTAAACCCAGGAAATTTGCTGCTCAAAGGGGTTAATAAAGTTGCTGTATTTTACTAACCACATTGTTAAGAGTCATGAGTTGACTGATTATGAAATATCTAACCACAAGTTTGTATGCTGTAGAACACAACGCAGAGTGACTCAGTGTTTTTGGAGCTGTTTGATTACAGGCAAATTGATATGGACTAAGATGGAGGGGCAAGCCACGAGGAGTCCTATGATTAGATGACATCTCCCGATGGAAAATTCCAGGACCACGGTCTCATAGGGACTAGTGACTTTAAAATCATTGGAGGAAGCCCCTCAGCAACGGCAGATGCCCGCGAGTGGAGGAGCCAACCACAGATCTGCCCGCGAAAGAGGAACCAAGCAGGGAGCAGCCCGCGAACCTCCCACCAATGGACTATGAACATGACTTGGGGGGGTGGTGTCAACAAAGGGTATAATTGTTGCTGTTTCGGTTCCCCATTTTGCGGACTGTGGTGGAGCAAGGGTCTCCCCGGCCGCCCGGCTGGCCGTTTTGCTTGTTAGCATTAATAAACCTTTGTTTTACCTTGCAACCAAAATTATACCCTCTTTATCGATATCAACTTCCATTTTCTGGGCCAGGCCCCAGAGGCAATCCCAACCAGTCCTGCCCCTCGTCCCCAGCCTGGCTCACTGACTCCTGGGGGCCCCTGGAAGCCAAGAGCCAAAGGCCGACCCCCCCAGAGTGCAGCCCCACCATCTGCACTGGGGCCCCAGGGCTTCCCTTTCCCAAGCAGCCCCTGCAAAGCCTTGTCAGAGAGAAAACTGGGTGACCCGAATCGAGGATGCTTTTAGGAAAGAGGTCTGAACATTTCTTGACTAATGGAGGGGTGTGACTTTTTTATTCTTGACCTTTCCAGTTCTCCATTTGGAGGCAGGATGTCCTCTGGGCCAATGTTTTGTTCCCTTTGCAGTGAGTGCAGCCTCAGAGGGCTGAGCCCTCTCTGGCTGGGCTTGGCCTCTCCTGCAGAGACTCAGGCCTGGCTGGGCTGCCCCAGGCAGACGCTGCAGGAAGAAGAGCTCAGGCCGCCTGGGTCTGGTGTCCCTGGGGCTCAGCCTGTGCCCCATTGCTGGGCAGGGGCTGAGCCCCACCTCTGCCTCGGGGCCTTGGCCAAAGGGCTGCCAAGGAAGAGGCCCAGGAGCCTTGGGGCCTGCCCAGCTTTCCTCCTCCCTGGGGGCTCTCAGTCCTCCCCTGACACCGTGTGGGCCCAAGGCCTTGCTGGCTTCGGGCTCACGGCCCGCCGGCACCATCCCAGCGGCCTGACCCCCCTCCTTCCCCTCTCTCCAGCCTCTCCTGCCTTTTCTGGCAAGGGGCCATCCAAGGCAAACCCCGGTTCTCAGCAATGGCACCTGTGGCACGGCTGCAAGGCTCCAGTGGGCCAGGCAAGAGCAGGAGCACCGAGAGCCTGAGGAGCCAGGAGATGCCCTGGCTGGGCATGGTGCTGCTGCGGGACGAGCTGACACCTCTGCACAGTCTCTGCCCGTCCCTGCCAGCCGACTTCTGCCCAGGCTCTGGGCACGGGGACGCAGCACTGACACTTTTCAGCCCCCGCGCTGTTCCACAGAGGCTCTGATGTCACAAGGCCCTTGCCTGGCAGCCAGGAGATGGGCAAGGCAAGGCAAGGACGGAGCCTCTGAGCCACCAGCACGCTGTCCCCAAAGGCTGGGGTGGCACAGAAGCCCAGAGTCCCTGAGCTTGGCAGAGACTTGTGAGATCAACCGGCGTCCAGCCTACGCCCCATCCCCAGCACGTCAAGCAGAGCACGGCACTCAGTGCCATGGCCAGTCTTTGCTTAAACACCTCCAGGGACGGTGACTCCACCACCTCCCTGGGCAGCCCAAAATGCTCTGAGGCATCACACCTCTTCTTTTACAGTTCTATCACAACTTTTTATAAGTCAATCATAATACATTACAGAGCTCCATTTTTATGTTGGTTACGGACACATTTATATATCTTTATGTACCTTTTATATACCTTTATATACCTTTATATACCAAAGGAATTCATCTGAGTCATTTGGGTTCAGGAGAGGCCATTTTTGGCCTTCTTGGTGAATCCGAAAAATCGGTCCCAGAAACTGCTCAGAGACTTTTTTATCTTTAAGCAGCAAGGGATTTGTTTATTCAACGTTGGGAGCAAGCCAGCTGGCACTGGACAAACTTGCTCGAAGGTTTCACACAAAATCAGCATTTTTATACAATCTTCAGCTGGGATTAAATGCATATTCAAGTGATTACAACATCTATCTCTGCATATTAATAACAGGCGGAGTAGAGGTGGAGCTCAGGCGGGGCTTGGGGCGGTGTTTCTCTTGGCCCTCAATCCTGAGGGTACTTCCACTCTTCCTCCATGGCTCTGGGGGCTTCAACTCATCTTCCTCAGCTTGACCTTCCTTCTCTTCCATTCTTCTTCACCCGCTCACTGAAGCTTGGAAAAAGCCCTGGCTCCCGGCCTATTCCTCCTATTCCAATGTCTCCCTGATCCTGCTGTCTCTCTAATTTATCCCCTCTAGGCCTAGGACATGTTCCTGTACTATTCTCTGAAGCTTTGCTCCAGTCAGTAGAACAGAACGAGCACAGATGGTCTTGGATGTTGGTAGCTTGTTAGCAGGCCCCAATTTCTTAGTTAACTCTTTTGGGCCTGGCCTCCTGTTTCCCCAGGGACACAGCCCGGGCCCGGCTGTTCCCATTCCCATTCCACGGGTTTGCATTCCTGTTCCAGGTGTTCCCATCCCATTCTAGTTGTTCCCATCCCATTCTAGTTGTTCCCATCCCATTCCAGGTGTCCCCATTCCCATTCCAGGAGTTCCCATTCCCATTCCAGGTGTCTCCATTCCCATTCCTATTGTCCCCATTCCCATTCCTGGTGTTCCCATCCCACCTCTGTTTTCCCTATTCCCATTCGAGGTGTCCCCATTCCCATTCCTGGTGTCCCCAGTCTGCCCCAATGTTCCCGTTCCCATTCCAGGTGTTCCCATTCCCATTCCACAAATTCCCATTCCCATTCCAGGTGTTCCCATCCCAGTTCCTGGTGTCTCCATTCCAATCCCAGGTGTCCCCATTCCCATTCCTGGTGTCCCTAACCTGCTCCCGGTGTCTCCATCCCTCTCCCCGGTGTCCCCATTCCCAATCCAGTTACCCCCATTCCCAGTTCCTGATGTCTCCATTCCCATTCCTGTTGTCCCCAGTCTGCTCCCAATGTTCCCATTCCCATTCCAGGTGTCCCCATTCCAATCCCAGGTGTTCCCATTCCCCCTGTCCCCATTCCCATTCCTGGTTCCCAGGGAGGAACTGCCGGATGCCGGAGGAGGAGTCAGAATTTATTACCCAAAGCAGGAGATTTTCACACCAAAATTAACGCCGGTGATGTCACCACTGTCCCTGTGATGTCACCGCTGTCCCCGTGATGTCACCAATGTCCCTGTGATGTCACCAATTTCCCTGTGATGTCACTGCTGTCCTCGTGATGTCACCAATGTCCCCGTGATGTCACCGCTGTCCCCATGGTGTCATTGATGTCCCAGTGGTGTCACCGCTGTCATTTCCCCTGCTGGTTTACCTTAAAACCAGCACACCAGGGCTGTGCCCAACGGGGGTCTCTGTGGATCATCCAACGCGGGTCCTCCCATGGCTGATGGAGTTGGAGCAGCGGCCGAAGCTCTTCCCGCAGTCGGGGCACTCGGGGCTTCTCTTACCGGTGGGTCCGTTGGTGGGAGGAACAGGCAGAGCTGTCCCTGAAGCTCTTCCCACACTCCCCACACTTGTGAGGCCTCTCCCTGATGTGGATGGGAAGGTGGGTGTAGAGGGTGGAGCTGTCCCACATTCCCTACACGTGTAGGGCCGTTCCCCAGTGTGGATGTGCTGGTGGCTGAGCAGCTTGGTGCTTGTGCTGAAGCTCTTCCCACATTCCAAGCACTTGTAGGGCCATTCCCTGGTGTGGATGCAACGGTGTTTGCAAAGGCTGGAGCTGTCCCTGAAGCTCTTCCCACATTCCCCACACGTGTAGGGCCGTTCCCACTGTGGATCATCTGGTGTCGGCGCAGGGCGGAGCTCAGTTTGAAGCTCTTCCCACACTCCCCACATGTGTAGGGCCTTTCCCCACTGTGGATGCGACGGTGGTTGCGGAGGGTGGAGTTCTGCAGTTCAGGCAGGAATGGTCAGTCCTCCCCTCAGAGTGGGGAATTCCATAAAAGGATGCTCAGTTCTTCCCTCAGAGCAGGGAATTCCATAAAAGGATGCTCAGTTCGTTCCCCTAGAGCGAGGAATTCCATAAAAGGATATGAGGTTTGTCAGAACGGGGAATTCCATAAAAGGGTATGAGGACAGGAACACCTCCCCCAGCTCGCAGGCACCCCCCCCCCCCGACAACAGTTCCTGGGAAAATGGCATGGAAGGCCATAGAATACACACTTTTGGGCTACACCCATCCAGTGAGGAATCGGTCCCAGCTGTTCTAACTAGGACAGCATTCCAGAGTGGGATCAGGTGGAATTGTGGACTGGGATAAGGGCTGGATTCTGGAGTGGGATTGGGGTGGGATTGAGGTGGGATGGATGGAGCAGGATTGGGAGAGAATCCGGAGCAGTTCCTACTCTCCCTGGGCTCCACAGCCAGATCCATCCCTTGGGATGGGAACAGGGACATGGTGACTCCTTTCCCCGCTCTCATCCCAGCAGGAATCAAGGTCTGAGCAATCCCGGAGCTGGATCCGCCCCTTCCCTCTCCCTGCGGAAAGGCAGGAGCTGCTGTCAGAGCTCATCCCGCTGCTCCCACCCACCCCGACCCCCCTGCGGCTCTTCCCCATGGATCAACTTCCTGCTTTTTCCCGTGTGAAACCCAGGACCACAATTATTCCTGAGGCTTTAATTTGGGTGTGAAAATCTCCTGCTTTGGGCAAGAAATCCTGGCTCCCTCCTCCGGCATCCGGCAGTTCCTCTGTGGGAACCAGGAATGGGAATGGGGACGGGAGGAATGCGATGGGGACATTGGGGACAGGGATGGGGACACTGGGAGTAGGTTGCAGACATCAGGAATGGAAATGGGAACACCAGGAGACAATGGGGAAAGGGATGGGGACACCAGGAGCAGGATGGGATGACCAGGAGAAGGTTGGGGACACTGGAACAGGCTGGGGTCATCAGGAATGGGATGGAGACACCAGGAATAGCAATGGAGACATTGGGAGCAGGTTGGGGACAGCAAAAACTGGGAATGGGGACACACGGAAATGGGAATGCGGAAAACAGAGCTGGGATGGGAACATCAGGAATGGGAATGGGGAAAACAGAACTGGGTTGGGAACTCTAGGAATGGGAATGGGGACACCAGGAATAGGAATGGGGACACCAGGAATGGGAATGGGGGCCTGGAGGACCACGCTGGGGACACTGGGAGCAGCCTGGGGAGAGCAGGAACAGGGATGGCAACTCCAGGAAAGGGAACGGGGACACTGGCACCAGGTTGGAGACACCAGGGACTGGGAATGGGGACCTCAGGAATGGGATGGGAACACTGGGAATGGGAACACCAGGAATGGAGTGGGAACACGAGGGACCAGGATGGGGACACTGGGGACTGATGGAGAGGAGCAGAGACCCCAGACTCACCTAAACCCCTCCCAGAACTGAGGGCCAAGAGAAGCTCCGCCTGAGCTCCACCCGAGCTTTGCCCATTATTAATATGCATAGATAGATGTTGTGATCAGATGAATATGATTTATCATATTTAATCATATATGAAAATTGTATACAACCCCGATATTGTGTGAAACTCTCGAGCAAGTTCTCTGTGGTGCGAACCACGCTCGCTGCCGACGTCGGCAATAAATCCCTTTGCTGCTCAAAGATCCAAAGTCTCTGAGCAGTTCTTCGGACTGGGTTTTTCAGCATCACAGAGGCAAAGGCACAAACTGCTGGATGCCCTCAGAGTGCAACATTCCCTCCAAAGAGAAGAGGGAAATGCTTCATTGCTGAGCCCTGCAATCCCCTGCCCTTGCCCACCAGGCCAGCACAAGAGCACCTGACCTTGTCGCTCGGCTCCTGGGCCTGTGGCTCTGCTCCCCTGGCAATAGGCACGGCCACTGCAAAGAAATCCCCCAGGGAAGGCACACACTGACGGATCCCCTCAGAGGGCAACATTCTCACCAAAGCTCCCCTCTCAGCTTCCTTTACACTGACCTCTGACTGCAGCGACCTCCTTCCCACTCTGCTGATGCTTCTCAGGTTGCGAACCACCCGGAAAAAAAAACAAATGCCAAGGGATGTGCTTAGATTCACCAAAGATACAGTCCACCAGAATTAACATCTGATTCACACTGGCAGGAAAATGTTCAACTTGCTCGTCTCCCCTTTGGTGTCAAAGGCCCCCCCACCGCTTGCATCCCACCTGGAAAGAACAAGAAGACGCTCACAGAACGACCTTTGAAGAGAAGTGCCTGTCACAACTGCAAGGAGGGATGCACAACAATCTCATGTGGGGGATATTCTCTGCTCTGCCCTGCAGACCCTTGTGCTGGGGTCAAAACACAGCCTCTCTGCTTCCCTCTCCTGAGGGACTTGTTCTTAGACATCCCTTTCCCCTCCCGCCAATTCCCAAGCCTGGACCCGGCTCTCATTCCCTCTCTGGCTCAGAGCCCTCAACTTCTCTTGCAGAGAGCTGGGCCTGTCAACCTGCCTGCCAAAAGCACGGCCCTTGGGCTGCCTCGGAGGTTCCTGCAGTCGCCCCAGGCCCTGCCCAAGGCCCTCCCATCAGGGGCTGGGCCCTGGGGGCCGGAGGAGAACCCACCCGCAGCTTGACCCTTCTTGCCCAGCCCTGCTCTGGCCCAACCTCCTCCCCCTGCACACTCCCCACTGCCACAGCCTGCGCTGGGGCAGCATTTCCTTCCTGGGCCCTTTGCAGCTGCCCCCATGGGGACACTTCCATTTTCTGGGCCAGGCCCCAGAGGCAATCCCAGCCAGTCCTGCCTCTTGTCCCCAGCCCGGCTCACTGACTCCTGGGGGCCCCTGGAAGCCAAGAGCCAAAGGCCGACCCCCCCAGAGTGCAGCCCCACCATCTGCACTGGGGCCCCAGGGCTTCCCTTTCCCAAGCAGCCCCTGCAAAGCCTTGTCAGAGACAAAACTGGGTGACCCGAGTCCTGGATGCTTTTAGGAAAGAGGTCTGAACATTTCTTGAGTAATGGAGGAGGATGACCTTTTTATTCTTGACCTTTCCAGTTCTCCATTTGGGGGCAGGATGTCCTCTGGGCCAATGTTTTGTTCCCTTTGCAGTGAGTGCAGCCTCAGAGGGCTGAGCCCTCTCTGGCTGGGCTTGGCCTCTCCTGCAGAGACTCAGGCCTGGCTGGGCTGCCCCAGGCAGACGCTGCAGGAAGAAGAGCTCAGGCCGCCTGGGTCTGGTGTCCCTGGGGCTCAGCCTGTGCCCCATTGCTGGGCAGGGGCTGAGCCCCACCTCTGCCTGGGGGCCTTGGCCAAAGGGCTGCCAAGGAAGAGGCCCAGGAGCCTTGGGGCCTGCCCAGCTTTCCTCCTCCCTGGGGGCTCTCAGTCCTCCCCTGACACCGGGTGGGCCCAAGGCCTTGCTGGCTTCGGGCTCACGGCCCGCCGGCACCATCCCAGCGGCCTGACCCCCCTCCTTCCCCTCTCTCCAGCCTCTCCTGCCTTTTCTGGCAAGGGGCCATCCAAGGCAAACCCCGGTTCTCAGCAATGGCACCTGTGGCACGGCTGCAAGGCTCCAGTGGGCCAGGCAAGAGCAGGAGCACCGAGAGCCTGAGGAGCCAGGAGATGCCCTGGCTGGGCATGGTGCTGCTGCGGGACGAGCTGACACCTCTGCACAGTCTCTGCCCGTCCCTGCCAGCCGACTTCTGCCCAGGCTCTGGGCACGGGGACGCAGCACTGACACTTTTCAGCCCCCGCGCTGTTCCACAGAGGCTCTGATGTCACAAGGCCCTTGCCTGGCAGCCAGGAGATGGGCAAGGCAAGGCAAGGAAGGAGCCTCTGAGCCACCAGCACGCTGTCCCCAAAGGCTGGGGTGGCACAGAAGCCCCGAGTCCCTGAGCTTGGCAGAGACTTGTGAGATCAACCGGCGTCCAGCCTACGCCCCATCCCCAGCACGTCAAGCAGAGCACGGCACTCAGTGCCATGGCCAGTCTTTGCTTAAACACCTCCAGGGACGGTGACTCCACCACCTCCCTGGGCAGCCCATTTCAATACCTAATCCCTCTTTCTCTCCAAAAAGTCCTGCTCCTGTCCCTGACAAACAGCCCCTGACAGGCAGGTCCTCGTGTCCTCTTGTCCTATTGCCTGTTGCCTCGGAGAAGGGGCTGACCCCCACCTGGCTTTCGCCTCCTGTCAGGAAGTTGTGGACAGGGAGAAGGTCAGCCCCGAGCCTCCTCTTCTCCAGGTTGGAGAAGCCCAGCTCCCTCAGCTGCTCCTCACAGGCCATGCACTGCAGACCCTTGCCCAGCTCCATTGCCCTGCTCTCCACCCACTGCAGCCCCTCAAGGTTCTCCCTGAATTGAGGGGCCCAGAGCTGGACACGGCACTCCAGGGGTGGTCTCACCAGTGCCCAGTCCAGCAGAAGAATCCCTGCCCTGCTCCTGCTGCCACACTCTTTCTGATCCAGGCCAGCCTGCCCTTGGCCTTCTTGCCCACCCGGGCACCCGCTGGCTCAGGTTCAGCCTCTGTCCACCAGCACCCCCAGGGCCTCTCCCACGGGGACCCTTTGCAGCTCCTCTGCCCCCGGCCTGGAGCTGCAGGGGGTTCTTGTGGCCAGAGGCACCAAAGGCACCAAAGGCACTCTTGAACCTCATGCCCACGGGCTCGGCCCAGAGGTCCAGCCTGTCCAGGTCCCTCTGCACAGCCTTCCTACTCTCCAGCACATCCACACTGCAAACCAGCTTGGGGTCCTCTGCCAATTTGCTCCTGGAAGACTCAATGCCCTCCTGCAGATCCCCACAAAAAATGTGCAACAGGACTGGGCCTGTTACCCAACAAGTTCTAGTGCTTGACAAAGGAGCCCACCCAGCAGTGGGGAGAAACTGCTGGCAGGAGATTGAATGGGGGCAAGAGACAATGGATGATGGACAAGTTCTGGGCCATGGCCATTTGTTAGAAAAACAAAGGAAAAGTTTAAGGCCTGCCATATTTCACTGGTCAGAGACCTGGCAGAGAAATCTATTTTTGAGACCTGGACACCAAGAAGGCAGAATTTCTAAACCACAAAGACCCTTAGAGAAACCAGAGATGAAGGCAAAACTAACACAGACAGTTACTGAGGCTTTCCCTGTCCAGGGAAAAGACAAGAAAAGGACAAAAACTGTGGACTAAGCATCATGCAAAGTGAGAAATCAAGAGCCAATAGAAGAGAGAATAAGAATTCCTGCAGAGAACTGGTAAACCAATGGACAGGAATTCCTTTGTCTGCTAAAATGTAAAAAGAGTTAAAAGTTTTGAGAACTGATGTACATGTGTTAGAGAGCAATTCCTGTGTCCCTTCAGCGCTGAATGAAGTAGGGTCACCTCTGGAACCCAACCAACTGCTCAGAGATTTTATTCCCCGGCTTTCGCTGACGGTTTCTGGGGACCCAGATGAGACAAAGCAGCGCCGACAGGGCAGAGCAGAGGAATCGTTGGCCCTGCAGCGTGTACCAAAGGAGTTTTGGGGAGATCTTCCAATTCCCTGGTCTGGAGAGTTCACCACGCCTTCTTTTCTGGGAAAAAGAACAGACCATGAATTTTGGGTACTTGATTTTAAGGCCTTTTGCCTGCACATAAGGCACAGCAATGGGAAGGAGGCAGCATGAGGCTGAGAGTTTCTGTCATGGTTTGTGGGCCTGGGTGAGATTAGGCCATAATTACAGGACGCCTGTAAAATCTGGGCTTTGGGAAAGGTTGGGGAGGGTTGGGAAAGGTGTTCAAAGGGTGGTTTTGCCTGAGGTGTTAAACATGGGAGTGGGTCTGTCTTCCCAATTCCCAAGAGAAGAGATCCCAGAAAGCTCCCCTGCAGGTTGTGTTTTAGGGAACAGGAGAAGAGACCGAGGGTAAGGGGTTTCTTTCCTGGAGGGAAGGGCTGTCGTTCACTTGCAGGAGCCCTGTGCTGAAATTGCCAGTCTGACTGCCCAAATTGAATACAGACAAAGATTCCTGCCAGACAAAAAGGACCAGGACAGAAAGCTCTTGCTGCCCATGGAGTGCCCAGGGTGGCCCCCCAACTGCATGTGAAACCCGAAGGTTCCAGGCTTTCTTTCCTGGGGGAAAGGCCGTGACATCCCAAAGAGTCCCGTGGCAGACAGGTGGGGCTGCACTGTGGGGGTGTGAGGTGTTGGTTCTTTGGTTTCCAGGGGCTATTCCAGAATGGAGAGGACAGGCTGTGACATCACAAAGGAGCCCTTGGCACAGGGGTTGGGCTGCACCAGGGGCTGTGAGACATTGGTTTTTTGGTTTCCAGCAGCCTTTCTGGAATGGAGGGGATAGGCCGTGACATCACAAGAGGGCCCATGGCACAAAGGTGGGGCTTTGTAGCGAATTGGCTATAGAACACGGCTTGCCTAGGCCATGGGAACATCTTAGATAGCGAGGTTACAGTGCCCTTGTACCCTGTTAGCTGGCTGGTAAACAGGACATTGTGATTAGCAAAACAAAAAGCAACTGAGTACCACCTGTGTCAACAAAGAAATGAGTAAGAGGTGAGATCAACATTTAAGCCAGAGTCAATAATGAGCTTAACCTTTGCAATATGTATGAGCTAATTACAAAGCATATATTAAGCTGTTTGCAATGATCAATAAACGAAGCTTGCTGATTCTCATATTGAGGGTCTCTTTCTTCCTTGTCCGACAAATGGCGCTTGAACAGGGGCTAAGTTAAATCTGCAGCCCCAGGGGCTAAGTTGAATGTGTAAGCCCCAGGGGCTAAGTTTAATCTGTGGCCCAAGGGACTAAGTTGAATCTGCGGTCCCCGAAACCTGAACAGGGAGTAAGTTAAATCTGCGCTCCCCGAAGCCACGGTCTGATGCAGTAGCCGGTCGGTCTTGCAGCAGCACAAGAGGCAAAAGAGCTGGACTCCGTGCCCCAGGCGACCTCACAGAAGGGTCCTGGCCGACAACACCGCCGATGTCTTGTAAAGGGCTGCAAAGTGCGCTGAAGATTTATAGGTATGGAAAGACAAGTGCTGCTTTCATTACTCCAGTGCTTTTTAGAAAAGCGGGGACTTAAGGGTATAGCTTTGAAAAAAGAATTACCAAGATTGCTTACAACGGGGGTTGCTAAAAGTTGTTTTGTGGACCCTAATACAGTTTTTGATGAAAGAGAATGGAGACGTTATGAGGTTAAGTTGTGGGAGGTTGACGCAGAGACGGAGCTCAGTGTAACATGACAGAAGTGGAGAGGCTGCCAGGCCAGCCAGACAAGACGCCTGGACAGGTGAGCCACCGAGAACAAAAGGGATCTAATGTTGCATCTATATGGAAGTCTATCCTGCTTAAAAAAGGAAGAAAAATTAGACGAACTGGCTTTGCGGCAGATGCTACTTTCATGTAAGGGCCAGGGATATGAAGCGAACACTGTAACTGCCTTTACTATCTCTACTTGGAAAGAACTTAGTGATAACTTAGTGATAAGCTTTTTACTGCTGTCTATAAGGGAGAAAAAGTTGCTGCTTCCCTCCTTACAACTTGGCGATTGTTATCTGGAACAGTAAAAGACATTAAAGTACAGTCTGAGGGCATTAGAATGCGACTAGATACCATCATACGGAGAAATCCTGTAAAAAGGGAGTCGAGCGGAGTTGAAGGGAGCCGGAGCAGGACGACAAATCACGGATCCGGGCCGGAGACAACCGAGCGGCCCCACCAGCATGAACGCGGTGCAACATCTCGGCAGTGCATATCCAGGACGATCGGAGACGACGGCTGCGGTGTGAAAGTACTGCTGATGGACCAGAGATGAACTTTACGAACACTATGACTGAGTTCCACCTTAAGACATTTCCAGCTTTTCATCTGAACTGTGCTGCGGGACTGCGCTGCGCGTTTGTGGCTGTGTTCACGGCGCTGGGTGCTTACACCGCCGTGCTGAGTGCCTGCGGGGCGGCGCCGGGCAGCGGGGCAGTGGCGGTGGTCGCGGTTCCTGCGCGGCCCCGGCTCGGAGCGCTCCCGGATGCCGCAGAGCCAGAGGCCGGTGAAATCGCTCGGAGCGGTTCGCGGCCCCGGCTCGGAGCGCTCCCGGATGCCGCAGAGCCGGGGCCGGTGATATCGCTCGGAGCGCTCCCGGATGCCGCAGGGCCGGGGCCGGTGATATCGCTCGGAGCGCTCCCGGATGCCGCAGAGCCGGGGCCGGTGATATCGCTCGGAGCGCTCCCGGATGCCGCAGAGCCGGGGCCGGTGATATCGCTCGGAGCGCTCCCGGATGCCGCAGAGCCGGGGCCGGTGATATCGCTCGGAGCGCTCCCGGATGCCGCAGAGCCGGGCCGGTGATATCGCTCGGAGCGCTCCCGGATGCCGCAGAGCCGGGGCCGGTGATATCGCTCGGAGCGCTCCCGGATGCCGCAGAGCCGGGGCCGGTGATATCGCTCGGAGCGCTCCCGGATGCCGCAGAGCCGGGGCCGGTGATATCGCTCGGAGCGGTGCGCGGCCCCGGCTCGGAGCGGTGCGCCCGCGCGCGTTCACGCCGGCGGCCCCGGGCGCGGTGGGCGGCGGGGGGGGCTCTGTGTCCCCCGCACTGCTGACAGCCATGGTCCCGGGGGGTGTGCGTTCCCCTTCCCTTCTTTACAGCGAGTGTTTTCTCCCTGGTGCCGCTCCTCTTCCTAGAGCGAGGAGTTAATGACGGTAGCAAAAGCCTTTGGGGGTGCAGCTGGGGGAGGGGGAAAGCTGTTTCTCTTTTTTCCTCGTTACTCCAATCACCCCCTCTCTAAAACGTGCCTCTCCTATGTTTTGTCTTTTCTTAAGCAGACCCTGTGATTAAGTTCCTTCTGCTGATCTCTCTGGGTGAGCCCGGTCCCTCCTTCCCCTCCTTCGTCCTTCGGCAATGAGGAGCGTGGGGGGAGGCAAAGACGGTAAAACACGAAAAAAAGGGAAAAGAGAAAAAACAACTTAAAATTAACAATATCCCAACTTATAAATCAAATAAGATTGCATTGTTTTTACAGCAATAGGTGTCACGCATGCAGCGTGCTCATGGCATTCTCAAACGTTTTCTCCAAAACAGGGAGACTGACGAAAAATCCTTTGAAGCAAGATTAGAAATAACGGAACATCCGTGCTTAGCTTTTTGCATATTACAGAAGGTTATTAAGAATTTCCTATAGTTTGCTATTGTCATGGTTTGAGATGGTCCCCAAATCCAATTCCCTAGCTCCATTCCCCCTCCCACATCTCAACTTAATATGAGAAAGGGTTTTTCCAGACAAAACACACCAGACTCAAAGTGGGGGAAAGGGAATATATTACAATGACTGTACAAATAAATACCACATCACATTATACACACGATCACAACTATCTCTACCATGACATATAGTATTTACAGTGGACCAGATCTCTTCTCCCCTCCAAGTAAAAGTCCAGGAGGGAAAGAAGGACAGATCCCTTCCAGTCTATGAACAGCAGCATCTTCTGAGGCAGCAGTCTGTCTTCTTCTCCACATGCAGCAGCTGATAGCTGGATTTCTGCCAGCATCCACGAGGGAGGTATCCAAGCCTCTCTCGGCCCCATCGCCTCCAACCGAGGGGTCTTCCGTGGACTTCGTAACCCCAGACAAGGTCGTATCACCACGTCATATCACGAAGACACAGGGGGGTCTTCGTGGCGGTCTGGTATCTCCAGGAGACTCAGCTCCTTGCAGGGCCTCTGTGCCCTGTCTCTCAGGCTGCCACCGTGGCAGCAGTGCAAGGGGGGGAGAGCCAAGGTCAACTCCCCCCGCATTCCTCTGGCCGTCCCGGTCCAGCTCCGGGACGCTCTGAGCTTCTCAGCTCCTCTCTCTCTCCGGTGCTGCATGTCTAAAACTCTTCTCCTTAATAGGAGTCCATCTCCCTCTTCTCCAAGAGGGTCTCAAAGGAGTTTTGGGGGGCTGGTACAGTCTTACCCCAAACTCTGTCTCTCAGCTGCTGACTCTCTTTTCTCCTGACTCTCCTTCCAGGAGTCCTTTCTCTGGTGCTGCATGTTGTTTCTGCTGCTCCTTCAGTTCAGGTGTTCTTATCTCTGGCTCTCTGCCACCGTTTCTCTGGCCAGTGCCAGCTACTGCTCTGTGCCCATGGAGAAAACATCTCCCTGCATAACTACAGGCACCTAGCCCAGCTTTATGCTGTTCCAGGTCCCTGCAGCCCCCCCCAGCCAGGGGCTGGGAGGGCCCAGAGGGCCCAAGGGGCTCAGAGCCCCTTCCTCGTGGCTCACAACATGGCCACCTCTCCTACAACGACCAAAACTACAACTCTTCTTTTCCGGTGAGCTTGTGGGATGTTGACATTTTTGCAGGAGCGCCCATTGGACAGAACTCCAAAACTTCCAGGGGTTTCCACCCCTTGGGGTCTACCACTTTTCTAGCCTCTGGGGGAAAACAAGATTCAAACCATGACAGCTATTTTGCTTCTCTTACATGAAATTTGGCTGTTTCCCCCAGGGGCAGGGTGCAGGTAGAAGATTTGGAGATGGAATGATGAGACAGAAGGGGATATAGTCTTGCCCCCTGCGAAAGTAGTTTTATTGCCTTTATGATAGAATATCATTGCTCTATGAGAAGAGTTGAAGATTTCCAAGATAATATTCTGTTCTTTCCTGCTGTATCTGTCTTTTACATAGAGAGTTATGCAGGATTTGCAGATTGCTGATGGCAGCTATGCCATAAATTTCCTTTGAATTATGAAACTGATAAGAAGTGCACAACCAATGACTACTTGAAAATGTGTGTGAATGATGGATGTCTGAGGTGGCCCCCTAAGAGTGTGTGAAAAAAGATTGTGTGAAAGAGGAAAGCTACATGAATGTGTGACTGTGTAAACTTAAAAATACCTTCTGCCGGTGTCAAGATTTTAGAGATGTGTAACATGATTCTGTTGAACCATAGTGACTCCTTATTCTGAATGGTAAATGAATTCTTCAAATTCCCACCATGAGTGACGAGGCTTTGGTTATTTCTGGACTAGCCCTGTCCGGCTAGCTGTTTGATCTGAACTGAGGTTGAATAAGGGGTTCTTGCGTAGGTTTGGTGTTCTATTTCTGCCTTGTTTCAGAAATTTGTGAAGGTTAAGTCTCAGGTGGAGTTTTTCCACTGCTGTTGTTCCTTAGCTGTGTAAGCTGCGCAGGAGATCACCAGTTTTAAAGCGAGTAAAAACCATAAACCAGCAAACATTGGTGCAGACTGCAAGGTTGGCAGAGCCCGAAGCAAGGTACACCACTGTGCATCCAGGTGCCCGGGAACCATTCTTACAATTCGTGGAAAAGCTGCAAGGCACTGTAGAGAAACAAGTTTTGTGACAGATACAGAAGTTGCTAGTTACATAACTAGCTAGAGATAATGCAGGCTTGTGCCGGGGTGAGGTCCTTAGACCATCAAATAATTGCATTTGCATCTGCTATGGCAGTAGTGAGGGTCGTTTTGAGCTTTTCTGTGTTTCCCAGGATTTAAATCAGGAGTTGTCGATGTTGCTGCCTTGTTTGCTCAGCTCATTGCAGGAGGGCCTTTAGGCTGTCAAGGCCATCCTGCGTGCCTTCTCAGAGACATCTGCAGTGTTGTGGATAGTGTGTCTTCAGGCCTCCTGGCTGGAGGCCAGAGCAGACCAGTTATGTTGATCAGTGTGACCAGAGCTGAAGTGTTGTTTTAAAGAGTCCTTATATATTGTCTTCAAAACCCCTCCCGTGCAACAGCTGGTAGCAATATTCATTGTAAAACGGCTAGTCTCTCCTCCTTAAAACATGCCCTACCCATTGCAGCTGTGTTCTCAGCAAAATAGCCTCACTAATTGTGATTACTCCTTGTTTCATACCAGACGTATTGCTTGCATAATTTGACTAGTGAATGTTTAGGGTTGTACGAAGGCAACCTGTACTCTTCATGATGCTCAAAGCTTGCTGTTAATTGTCCAAACAAACAAACAGACTTCTGTAGTCATTCCACGAGTTAGGGTTGTGATACTAGGAGGTACTGCTCGGAGTTTTCTTTTAGAACATACAGATCCTGTGTGACTTAAACAATGGCTCCTACCTACAGAACAGCTGTTGGCCCTGCAACAGCTTGTCAGAAGGCAGCTTGATGCTGATTACATTGAACCATCTCAGAATCCTTTAATTACCCCTGTGTTTGTGATAAAGGAAAAATCTGTGAAATGAAAACCTTTGCATGATCTCAGACAGGTTGGTGCAGTCATGGTTAGTAAGCATTGGCTTACTGACCCCTTCTGTGCTTTCTGCTGAATAACCCATTGTTATTATTGATTTGACAGATTATCTTCTCACAATCCGGTTAGATCCCAGTGATAGAGAAAAGATGTGCATTTTTAGTTCCATCTATTATTCGTGCAGAACGTTATGAGTGTTACCCATAGAAAACCCTCTCCCATGGAATGAAAGGCTTTTCTATAATTTGTCAGTGGTTTATGTTTCCAATGCAATTTTCTGACTGTCTTTGTTGTCATTATATAGATGATATTTCTGCTAGCTGTAGCCACTGAGGATCAGCTGGGTGTGTTGGACGCTGAAACCAGAAAGAGTCTACAATTCTTTGGCCTAGTAGTTGCTCCTGACACGGTGCAGTGAAAAGTACCCTGGAAATATTTAGGGTTCATGTACACAAAAAGCAGTCATTTCTCAACCAGTTATGCCAAGTCTTAATTTTCAAGCGTTGTTTGTACTCTAAAGAACTCCTTTGCAGAGGATTGTTCCAGCAAGTTTCCTATGCTTCGATCCAGTGCAGTTTCATAGTTTTTCACCTCTTGTACAGTTTTGAGAAAAACACGCTGTGCTTGGCCAGAAGCCTCCTTTAAGCTGATGGTCTTGTGGTCCCTGTGGGAGCTGGGGGCGGAGCGCAGCGTGCAGGTGTGGACCTTGTCCTTCTCACAGTAGCATTCCAGCAGTTACCGTGCTGGGGGATTTCCTCTCAGCCAAAACCTGGGCACCACAGAGCCCCACCAGGACGTAGTTTTTTCTGAGTGTTCTTTGTGCTGTGCTTACTCAGGTGGGCTTGGCACAGGGAGGCCTTGCAGGTCAGGCAAGTCTTCATGGCTGGATGGGGGCCTTTGAGGTAAAGGCAGAGTGGGCACTGGGAAGGGCCCTGCTGGCATATTTCTGTTCCTTCTGTATGCACTCCTTGCAGAAGCTGTGACCGCACCCCAGGGACATGGGGTTCCTGTAAATGTCCAGGCAGATGGGGCATGTCAGTTCGTCCTCCAGCCTGGCCTCAGCACCCACCTTGGCCATGTTGCCTGAGCCTCGTGACGGGGCTGAGAGCAAGGAGGAGGGCACTGGTGAGAAACTGAGAGCACAGCACACAGAAGCCTTCAGATGTCGATTTAGCTTAATTCATTCTATTGCTCGCTCAGTTGTTGTCTCTTGTCCGGATTGTCGCTGTGCTTGTGCTGTCTATTTTAGTACTAACCCTCGAAGTCTTACTCTGGCAAAAGATCCCCAAGAGTTAGATTTAATGGGATCACTGTCTGTACATAACACAAGTGGTAATGGGACTCAAACCTGTTTTATGTTGGGATTATTTCAATCTAGATTAAGTGTTTATCAAAGCCACAACTTGTCCAGCTGGCACAAACTGCCTAGCCTGTACACAAAAGAACTGTAGAGCCTGAGTGAAACAGTAGGACACACAAAGAAAGTAACAGTAACAACTAGTCCTATGGACTCGTGGCTTCAATCTATTTTTGGTTCTATGTCTGAATAAGTTTTAAGTTTTGTTAAAGAAAAGCCTACGATGGTTGTTGACAATTGTTGTAATTTTAGTAATAGTTCATATTGCTTTTTCTTGTATTGTTAAATGTGTAAGTGCTATAACAGAGAAAACATTATTGGCCCAGAATAAAAAAACGGGGGTATTTGTAGAGAATTGGCTATAGAACACGGCTTGCCTAGGCCGTGGGAACATCTTAGATAGGAGGTTACAGTGCCCTTGTACCCTGTTAGCTGGCTGGCAAACAGGACATTGTGATTAGCAAAACAAAAAGCAACTGAGTACCACCTGTGTCAACAAAGAAATGAGTAAGAGGTGAGATCAACATTTAAGCAGAACCAATAATGAGCTTAGCTTTTGCAACATGTATGAACTAATTATAAAGCATATATTAAGCTGTTAGCAATGATCAATAAACGAAGCTTGCTGATTCTCATATTGAGGGTCTCATTCTTCCCTCGTCCGACAGGGTCCAACATCTCCTGCCTTGGCCTGGCCCCCTCTCAGCTCAGCACTGACCCCTTTGCAAATGGGGCATTGTCTTGGTGCCATTGCAGGGGGATGTCCTGCCCCAGTGTCCCAGTGTTCCTTTAATTCCCAGAGGCCCTGCAGTGTCCCAGTGGCCCCTTGATTCCATGACCTTCGGAAACACCTCAGGGTTCCTTTGGTTCCATGAGGCCCCCATGTCCCAAAGGCCCCTGGATTCCAGGAATTCCGCAGTGTCACAAGGTTCCTTTTTTTCCATAGGGCCCTACAGTGTCCCAGTTGTGCCTTGATTCCAGGAGTATCCAAATTCTCCCGGGGTTCCTTTGGTCTCAGGAGGTCCCGCAGTGTCCCAGCGGCCCCTTCATTCCAGGCAGGCCCAGGGAGACGAAGCCAAAGACGGAGCCCCGACCCCGTCAGCATCTTGGGGGGCGGGGGGGCAGGACCTGGGAAACGGTTGGGAAGGGACTGGGATGGACTGGGACAGACTGGGATAGACTGGGAGGGACTGGGATGGACTGGGACAGACTGGGACGGACTGGGACAGACTGGGACAGACTGGGACAGACTGGGATGGACTGGGATGGACTGGGATGGACTGGGACAGACTGGGATGGACTGGGACACCAGGATACAGCGGGACCAGGACTGGGACCCAGCAGGACCCCCCGGGAGCAGGATCTGAATACACTGGGACCCTCCAGGACCAGAACTGGGGCAACAGGGATCATACTGGGAGCAACTGGGACCACACTGAGGGCTACTGGGAGCAACTGGAGGCCACATAGGATAGAGTGGGAGTGCCTTGGCGTCACTGGGATCATACTGGTGGAAACTGGAATGTTACTGGGGCAACTGGGAGTGACTGGGAAGGACTAGGAGCATGCTGAGGGCTCTACTGGGATATACTGGGAGTGTCTGCAACCATGGTGGGGGTGACTGGGACCATACTGGGAGTGACTGGGACTACGTGAAGGGGAATTAGGACCAGGCTGGGGGCAACTGGAAGGAACTGTGAGTGACTGGATCTACAAGAGAAGCAACTGGGATTGACTGGGACTGTCAGGAGGGAGGACTAGGATCATACTTGGAGTGACTGGATCTGTGCTATGGGCAACTGGGAGCAACTGGGACCATGATGGGGACAACTGGGATCATCCTGGGATCACGGTGGGAGAAGCTTGGCCCATGCTGGGAGCTACTGAGACCACCCTGAGGGTGACTGGGGTCATCCTGGGATCATAGCAAGAGTGAGTGGGATCATGCAGGAGGTGATTGGGATCATACTGGGAGCAACTGGGAGTGCACTGGGGATGACTGGAAGTGGCTGTGAGCAACTGGGATCATGCTGGAAGCTTCTGGGGGCAACTGGGAATGAGTGGGACCACATGGGGGAAACTGGGAGCAACTGGGAGAGACCAGGAGTGACTGGGATCATCCTGGGACTGACTGGGCGCTGAATGCGAAAAATCGGTCCGAGAAACTGCTCAGAGACTTTTTTATCTTTACGCAACAAGGGATTTGTTTATTCAACGTTGGGAGCAAGCCAGCTGGCGCTGGACAAACTTGCTCCAAGGCTTCACACAAAATCAGCATTTTTCTACAATCTTCAGCTGGGATTAAATGCATATTCAAGTGATTACAACATCTATCGATGCATATTAATAACAGGCGGAGTAGAGGTGGAGCTCAGGCGGGGCTTGGGGCGGTGTTTCTCTTGGCCCTCAATCCTGAGGGTACTTCCACTCTTCCTCCATGGCTCTGGGGGCTTCAACTCATCTTCCTCAGCTTGACCTTCCTTCTCTTCCATTCTTCTTGACCCGCTCACTGAAGCTTGGAAAAAGCCCTGGCTCCCGGCCTATTCCTCCTATTCCAATGTCTCCCTGATCCTGCTGTCTCTCTAATTTATCCCCTCGAGGCCTAGGACATGTTCCTGTACTATTCTCTGAAGCTTTGCTCCAGTCAGTAGAACAGAACGAGCACAGATGGTCTTGGATGTTGGTAGCTTGTTAGCAGGCCCCAATTTCTTAGTTAACTCTTTTGGGCCTGGCCTCCTGTTTCCCCAGGGACACAGCCCGGGCCCAGCTGTTCCCATTCCCATTCCACGGGTTTGCATTCCTGTTCCAGGTGTTCCCATCCCATTCTAGTTGTTCACATCCCATTCCTATTGTCCCCATTCCCATTCCAGGTGTCCCCATTCCCATTCCAGGAGTTCCCATTCCCATTCAAAGTGTTCCCATTCCCATTCCATATGTTCCAATTCCCTTTCCATGTGTTCCAATTCCTTTTCCAGGTGTTCCATCCCATTTTAGGTGTCCCCATTCCCATTCCTATTGTCCCTCCTCCCATTCCTGGTATTCCCATCCCACTTCTGTTTTCCCCATTCCCAGTTCTTGGTGTTCCCATTTATATTCCAGGTGTCTCCATTCCCATTCCTATTGTCCCCATTCCCATTCCAGGTGTTCCCATCCCACCTCTGTTTTCCCTATTCCCATTCCAGGTGTCTCCATTCCCATTCCAGGTGTCCCCATTCAAATTCCTGGTGTCCCCAGTCTACTCCCAATGTTCCCATTCCCATTCCAGGTGTCCCCATTCCAATCCCAGGTGATCCCATTCCCATTCCTGGTGTTCCCAACCTGCTCCCGATGTTCCCATTCCCATTCCCAATGTTCCCATTCCCAGCCCAGGTGTCCCCATTCCCATTCCTGATGTCCCCATTCCCATTCCAGGTGTCCCCATTCCCATTCCTGCTGCCCCCATTCCCATTCCAGGTGTTTCCATTCCCATTCCTGGTGTTTCCATTCCCATTCCTAGTGTCCCCATTTCCATTCCAGGTGTTCCCATTCCCATTCCAGGTGTTTCCATTCCCATTCCTGGTGTCCCCATTCCCATTCCAGGTGTTCCTATTCCAATTCCAGGTGTTCCCATTCCAGGTGTTCCCATTCCCATTCCAGGTGTTTCCATTCCCATTCCTGGTGTCCCCATTCCCATTCCAGGTGTTCCTATTCCAATTCCAGGTGTTCCCATTCCAGGTGTTTCCATTCCCGTTCCAGGTGTTCCCATTCCCATTCCAGGTGTTCCCATTCCAGGTGTCTCCATTCCAATTCCAGGTGTTCCCATTCCTGGTGTCCCCATTTCCAATCCAGGTGTTCCCATTCCCGTTCCAGGTGTTCCCATTCCCATTCCAGGTGTTTCCATTCCCATTCCAGGTGTCCCCATTCCCATTCCAGGTGTTCCCATTCCAGGTGTCTCCATTCCAATTCCAGGTGTTGCCATTCCTGGTGTCCCCATTTCCATTCCAGGTGTTCCCATTCCCATTCCAGGTGTCCCCATTCCAATTTCAGGTGTTCCCATTCCCATTCCAGGTGTTCCTTTCCCGTTCCACGTGTCCCCATTCCCATTCCTGCTGCCCCCATTCCCATTCCTAGTGTCCCCACTCTGCTCCCAATGTCCCCATTCCCATTCCAGGTGTTCCCATTTCCATTCCTGGTGTTCCCATCCCATTGCTATTGTCCCCATCCCATTCCTGATGTCCCCATTCCCATTCCAGGCATTCTCATTCCCATTCCAGGTGTTCCATCCCATTCTAGGGGTCACTGCTGTCATTTCCCCTGCTGGTTTACCTTTAAACCAGCACACCAGGGCTGTGCCCAACGGGGGTCCCTGTGGATCATCCAACGCGGGTCCTCCCATGGCTGATGGAGTTGGAGCAGCGGCCGAAGCTCTTCCCGCAGTCGGGGCACTCGGGGCTTCTCTTACCGGTGGGTCCGTTGGTGGGAGGTCAAGGCAGAGCTGTCCCTGAAGCTCTTCCCACACTCCCCACACTTGGAGGACCACTCCCTGATGTGGATGCGACGGTGGGTGTAGAGGGTGGAGCTGTCCCACATTCCCTACACGTGTAGGGCTGTTCCCCAGTGTGGATGTGCTGGTGGCTGAGCAGCTTGGTGCTTGTGCTGAAGCTCTTCCCACATTCCAAGCACTTGTAGGGCCATTCCCTGGTGTGGATGCAACGGTGTTTGCAAAGGCTGGAGCTGTCCCTGAAGCTCTTCCCACACTCCGCACACGTGTAGGGCCTTTCCCACTGTGGATCATCTGGTGTCGGAGCAGGTGGAAGCTCCGTTTGAAGCTCTTCCCACATTCCCGACACGTGTAGGGCCGTTCCCCACTGTGGATCATCTGGTGTCGGAGCAGGGCTGAGCTCTGATTGAAGTTCATCCCACATTCTTCACACATGTAGGGCCTTTCCCCAGTGTGGATCATCTGGTGTCGGAGCAGGTGGGAGCTCTGTTTGAAGCTCTTCCCACACTCCCCACACGTGTAGGGCCGTTCCCCACTGTGGATGTGCTGGTGCCTCAGGAGGTCGGTTCTCTTCCTGAAGCTCTTCCCACATTCCAAGCACCTGAAGGGTTTCTCCCTGCTGGGAGGCTGCTCAGGGACCACCAGCTCGCAGCTCCGCCTCAAGCTCCGGCCGCCTTCCTGGCACACACTGGCTCTTTCCTCCTCACAGCCCCCTGGGCTGGCTTTGGAGCCCCTCCTGCGGGGGCATCTCCGGCCCTTTTCCTCCCCGCTGCCTTCCTGCGCCGGGGAGCCCTTCAAAACGGCCTCTCCCACCAGGCTCTGCCGGGGGGATTTGTCCTCCGCGCTCTCCGGCCTCACCTCGGGGCCTGGGGCAGGAACCAACAAGGACACGCAGGGGATTTGCCTCCGGCCCACAGGGAAGCCCAAGGACATCCCCCCAACTCCGGCCCCACCAGGACGGCCACAAAAGACAAAAGACCCACCCAAAGGGGCACTGACTTCCTCCTCACCTGCCTGGGGGGCCCGCGGCATCTTCCTCTTCCTCGCAGCCTCCTCCTCCATCCGCCCAAGCTTTGGGAAGCAGAAATACTGATGGGGGGGGAAAACAAGGGGTGAGTGCTTTGCCTTGGGGGTTCCTCCTGCCCAAGTCCAGCTCTAGGACTCACCGGGCATCTTGTGTCCATAGAAATCTCCAAAACAATCACTTTCAGCTAAAAAACCCCTCCAAGGAGTTCCCCCTCTCTGCTCTCTGGGGTTAGGGGGGTCCCCCCTGTCTGGCCTGATGGCACTTCTGCCTGCATTGGGGGTCCCCCTTCTCCGGGCTGCCGGGGGTCTTGTGGCTCCGGGGGGTTCCCACTCTCCAGGGTCCCCTTTAGTGTTGCCGGGGGGTCCCAGGGCTCACTTCTCCCCACTCTGCCTCCCGGGGCCGGCCGGCCCTCCTCTCTCGGCTCCCACCCTCGCAAACCTCTTGGCGCTCTCGGCTCCCATCCCGCCTCAAGGGCCCCCCTCCTCTCCACACTCCAAGGCCTTCCCCCTCTCCGGGACCCCCGCTTAAGGGGCCCGGCGCTCCCTCTCTGCTCCCCCCCCTCCAGCATTCCGGGGGTCCCCCAGCTCCGGGATCGCCCCTCTCCGCTCTCCCCACTCCGCGGCTACCGGGGTTCCCCCCCGGCTCTCACGGGGGCCCCCAAACCGCTCTCGCCCCCCCCCCGCCATTGCCCAGCCACCGCCAGGACCTTTTGGCTGCTCTTCTTTGTGCTCCCGCTCGGCTCCTCCCTCGGTTGGGCCGCCGCTTTTGGCGGGTTTCCTCCTCCGGGATCCGCCCCCTGCAGCCCTTCCCCCCCTGGACCAGCCCCCTTGGGCCCCCCTTGGGCCCCCCTTGCCCAATAAGTCTGATTATACAGACAAGCAATTGCTTTTAATCCACAAAACCCTGGACTTGGGCAGGAGGAACCCCATGGGCAATGTGCTCAACCCATGTTGTCCCCCCCAGCAGGATTTCTGCTTCCCAAAACTTGGACGGATGGAGGAGGAGGCTGCGAGGAAGAGGAAGGTGCCTTGGGCCCCCCAGGCAGGTGAGGAGGAAGTCAGTGCCCCTTTGGGTGGGTCTTTTGTCTTTTGTGGCCGTCCTGGTGGGGCCGGAGTTGGGGGGATGTCCTTGGGCTTCCCTGTGGGCCGGAGGCAAATCCCCTGCGTGTCCTTGTTGGTTCCTGCCCCAGGCCCCGAGGTGAGGCCGGAGAGCTCGGAGGACAAATCCCCCCGGCAGAGCCTGGTGGGAGAGGCCGTTTTGAAGGGCTCCCCGGCGCAGGAAGGCAGCGGGGAGGAAAAGGGCCGGAGATGCCCCCGCAGGAGGGGCTGCAAAGCCAGCCCAGGGGGCTGTGAGGAGGAAAGAGCCAGCGTGTGTCGGGAAGGCGGCCGGAGCTTGAGGCGGAGCTGCGAGCTGGTGGTCCCTGAGCAGCCTCCCAGCAGGGAGAAACCCTTCATGTGCTTTGAATGTGGGAAGAGTTTCAGTGACAGCTCCACCCTCCGCACCCACTGGCGCATCCACACTAGGGAACGGTCCTACACGTGTGGGGAGTGTGGGAAGAGCTTCAAACGGAGCTCCAACCTCCTCAGTCACCATATGATCCACACGGGGGAAAGGCCCTACACGTGTGGGGAGTGTGGGAAAAGCTTTAGGCAGAACTCCACCCTCCGCAACCACCGTCGCATCCACAGTGGGGAAAGACCCTACACATGTGGGGAGTGTGGGAAGAGCTTCAAACTGAGCTCCCACCTGCGCCGACACCAGATGATCCACAGTGGGAACGGCCCTACACGTGTGGGGAATGTGGGAAGAGCTTCAGGGACAGCTCCAGCCTTTGCAAACACCGTTGCATCCACACCAGGGAATGGCCCTACAAGTGCTTGGAATGTGGGAAGAGCTTCAGCACAAGCACCAAGCTGCTCAGCCACCAGCACATCCACACTGGGGAACGGCCCTACACGTGTAGGGAATGTGGGACAGCTCCACCCTCTACACCCACCATTGCATCCACATCAGGGAGGTGTCCTGCAAGTGTGGGGAGTGTGGGAAGAGCTTCAGGGACAGCTCTGCCTTTTCCTCCCACCAACGGACACACCGGTGAGAGAAGCCCCGAGTGCCCCGACTGCGGGAAGAGCTTCGGCCGCTGCTCCAACTCCATCAGCCATGGGAGGACCCGCGTTGGATGATCCACAGGGACCCCCGTTGGGCACAGCCCTGGTGTGCTGGTTTTAAGGTAAACCAGCAGGGGAAATGACAGCGGTGACACCACTGGGACATCAATGACACCATGGGGACAGCGGTGACATCACGGGGACATTGGTGACATCACAGGGACATTGGTGACATCACGAGGAATGCGGTGACATCACAGGGAAATTGGTGACATCACAGGGACATTGGTGACATCACGGGGACAGCGGTGACATCACAGGGAAATTGGTGACATCACAGGGACAGTGCTGACATCACCGGGGTTAATTTTGGTGTGAAAATCTCCTGCTTTGGGTAATAAATTCTGACTCCTCCTCTGGCATCCGGCAGTTCCTCCCTGGGAACCAGGAATGGGAATGGGGACAGGGGGAATGGGAACACCTGGGATTGGAATGGGGACACCTGGAATGGGAATGGGAACATTGGGAGCAGACTGGGGACAACAGGAATGGCAATGGAGACATCAGGAACTGGGAATGGGGGTAACTGGATTGGGAATGGGGACACCGGGGAGAGGGATGGAGACACCGGGAGCAGGTTAGGGACACCAGGAATGGGAATGGGGACACCTGGGATTGGAATGGAGACACCAGGAACTGGGATGGGAACACCTGGAATGGGAATGGGAATTCGTGGAATGGGAATGGGAACACCTGGAATGGGAACGGGAACATTGGGGCAGACTGGGGATACCAGGAATTGGAATGGGGACACCTGGAATGGGAATAGGGAAAACAGAGGTGGGATGGGAACACCTGGAATGGGAATGGGGACAATAGGAATGGCAATGGAGACACCTGGAATGGGAATGGGAACTCCTGGAATGGGAATGGGGACACCTGGAATGGGATGGGAACAACTAGAATGGGATGGGAACACCTGGAACAGGAATGCAAACCCGTGGAATGGGAATGGGAACAGCCGGGCCCGGGCTGTGTCCCTGGGGAAACAGGAGGCCAGGCCCTAAAGAGTTAACTAAGAAATTGGGGCCTGCTAACAAGCTACCAACATCCAAGACCATCTGTGCTCGTTCTGTTCTACTGACTGGAGCAAAGCTTCAGAGAATAGTACAGGAACATGTCCTAGGCCTCGAGGGGATAAATTAGAGAGACAGCAGGATCAGGGAGACATTGGAATAGGAGGAATAGGCCGGGAGCCAGGGCTTTTTCCAAGCTTCAGTGAGCGGGTCAAGAAGAATGGAAGAGAAGGAAGGTCAAGCTGAGGAAGATGAGTTGAAGCCCCCAGAGCCATGGAGGAAGAGTGGAAGTACCCTCAGGATTGAGGGCCAAGAGAAACACCGCCCCAAGCCCCGCCTGAGCTCCACCTCTACTCCGCCTGTTATTAATATGCATCGATAGATGTTGTAATCACTTGAATATGCATTTAATCCCAGCTGAAGATTGGATAAAAATGCTGATTTTGTGTGAAACCTTCGAGCAAGTTTGTCCAGCGCCAGCTGGCTTGCTCCCAACGTTGAATAAACAAATCCCTTGCTGCTTAAAGATAAAAAAGTCTCTGAGCAGTTTCTCGGACCGATTTTTCGGATTCACCAAGAAGGCCAAAAATGTCCTCTCCTGAACCCAAATGACTCAGATGAATTCCTTTGGTATATAAAGGTATATAAAGGTATATAAAAGGTACATAAAGATATATAAATGTGTCAGTAACCAACATAAAAATGGAGCTCTGTAATGTATTATGATTGACTTATAAAAAGTTGTGATAGAACTGTAAAAGAAGAGGTGTGATGCCTCAGAGCATTTTGGGCTGCCCAGGGAGGTGGTGGAGTCACCGTCCCTGGAGGTGTTTAAGCAAAGACTGGCCATGGCACTGAGTGCCGTGCTCTGCTTGACGTGCTGGGGATGGGGCGTAGGCTGGACGCCGGTTGATCTCACAAGTCTCTGCCAAGCTCAGGGACTCTGGGCTTCTGTGCCACCCCAGCCTTTGGGGACAGCGTGCTGGTGGCTCAGAGGCTCCGTCCTTGCCTTGCCTTGCCCATCTCCTGGCTGCCAGGCAAGGGCCTTGTGACATCAGAGCCTCTGTGGAACAGCGCGGGGGCTGAAAAGTGTCAGTGCTGCGTCCCCGTGCCCAGAGCCTGGGCAGAAGTCGGCTGGCAGGGACGGGCAGAGACTGTGCAGAGGTGTCAGCTCGTCCCGCAGCAGCACCATGCCCAGCCAGGGCATCTCCTGGCTCCTCAGGCTCTCGGTGCTCCTGCTCTTGCCTGGCCCACTGGAGCCTTGCAGCCGTGCCACAGGTGCCATTGCTGAGAACCGGGGTTTGCCTTGGATGGCCCCTTGCCAGAAAAGGCAGGAGAGGCTGGAGAGAGGGGAAGGAGGGGGGTCAGGCCGCTGGGATGGTGCCGGCGGGCCGTGAGCCCGAAGCCAGCAAGGCCTTGGGCCCACCCGGTGTCAGGGGAGGACTGAGAGCCCCCAGGGAGGAGGAAAGCTGGGCAGGCCCCAAGGCTCCTGGGCCTCTTCCTTGGCAGCCCTTTGGCCAAGACCCCCAGGCAGAGGTGGGGCTCAGCCCCTGCCCAGCAATGGGGCACAGGCTGAGCCCCAGGGACACCAGACCCAGGCGGCCTGAGCTCTTCTTCCTGCAGCGTCTGCCTGGGGCAGCCCAGCCAGGCCTGAGTCTCTGCAGGAGAGGCCAAGCCCAGCCAGAGAGGGCTCAGCCCTCTGAGGCTGCACTCACTGCAAAGGGAACAAAACATTGGCCCAGAGGACATCCTGCCCCCAAATGGAGAACTGGAAAGGTCAAGAATAAAAAAGTCACCCCCCTCCATTAGTCAAGAAATGTTCAGACCTCTTTCCTAAAAGCATCCTCGATTCGGGTCACCCAGTTTTCTCTCTGACAAGGCTTTGCAGGGGCTGCTTGGGAAAGGGAAACCCTGGGACCCCAGTGCAGATGGTGGGGCTGCACTCTGGGGGGGTCGGCCTTTGGTTCTTGGCTTCCAGGGGCCCCCAGGAGTCAGTGATCCGGGCTGGGGACGAGGGGCAGGACTGGTTGGGATTGCCTCTGGGGCCTGGCCCAGAAAATGGAAGTTGATATCGATAAAGAGGCTATAATTTCGGTTGCAAGGTAAAACAAAGGTTTATTAATGCTAACAAGCAAAAGCGGCCAGCCGGGCGGCCGGGGAGACCCTTGCTCCACCACAGTCCGCAAAATGGGGAACCCAAACAGCAACAATTATACCCTTTGTTGACACCACCCCCCCAAGTCATGTTCATAGTCCATTGGTGGGAGGTTCGCGGGCTGCTCCCTGCTTGGTTCCTCTTTCGCGGGCAGATCTGTGGTTGGCTCCTCCACTCGCGGGCATCTGCCGTTGCTGAGGGGCTTCCTCCAATGATTTTAAAGTCATTAGTTCCTATGAGGTCGTGGTCCTGGAATTTTCCATTGGGAGATGTCATCTAATCATAGGACTCCTTGTGGCTTGCCCCTCCATCTTAGTCCATATCAATATGCCTGTAATCAAACAGCTCCAAAAACACTGAGTCACTCTGCGTTGTGTTCTACAGCATACAAACTTGTGGTTAGATATTTCATAATCAGTCAACTCATGACTCTTAACAATGTGGTTAGTAAAATACAGCAACTTTATTAACCCCTTTGAGCAGCAAATTTCCTGGGTTTACTTATAACAATCCCCCCTCCTGATTTCCTCATAAATTTGCTGATCAAATCCAATCATTGCTTCTCTAGTTGCCTCTGAAAGAGAGGCTTGATCTTCATCAGAAGACCTTCTACTCATATCCTCATATTGTTGTTTTACTGTTAATAATTGTACTGTCTCAATCCTACTCTTAGCAAATGCGATAACTTTGTTGAGGATACATGGTCCAAAAATTAGAGAAGCGAACAACATTACCAGGGGACCTGCCAGAGTTGAGATCAAGGTTGTTAGACAAGGAAACTGGTTATGCCAAGTGTCCAGCCAACTTTGTGTGGCTTCTTTTTCTCTTTTTCTTTGCAAAATTCCCTCACGTAATTTGGACATGGACTCTTTGATAACTCCCGAATGATTGGCATAAAAGCAACATTCTTCACCCAATGCCACACATAATCCTCCCTGTTGCAGAAACAGCAAATCTAGTCCCCTTCTATTTTGCAAGACTACTTCCGATAGGGAATTTAGGGAGATCTCTAAGTATGATATAGATTTTTCTATTCGGTCCAAATCCTCATCAGCTGCTGTCCTTAGGGCAGTCAACCCATGACTTTGTTGTACCAGAGAGGCAACTCCAGCTCCCGTAGCTCCCAACCCCAAAATCATTGCAATTGTTACACTTACTGGTTCCCGTTTTTGTATTCGATGCTTGCTCATTTCCCAGAATTCATAAACAGATTCTTCAAAACGATATAACATGTGAGGTAATACAGTTATTTGAATACAAAATTCATTATTCTTTCTGAATGCGGAAACGGACACACATGGAACTAGGCCTGTTTTAGAGCAAATCCACCATCCACCCTGATGTGGAATGACCCATTTATTCCTTCCCCCTTCCAATTTATTTACCCTGGTACCACATAAGTTTTCACTACTGGGGGAAACATTTCCAATACATGTTCCTTGTCCATTAATTTGAGACACAGTGAGACCTATTTCTTTTTCTCCCCATCTGCACTGACTTGGGTTATCTTCAGTGCTGAAATTGAAAGTGAGATTTAACCCTACTCCCTCATAAAAGGGAGGTCTCACATTATAACATAACCAACAAGATTCGGTCATATCCGGATCCGTGTAATTAATAGCTTTATATGAGGCCTCTACCATGTTTAGCATTGATCCTACTCCCCCATATGATACCTCGTCCTTTTTGACTGATTCGGTGGGAAAGATTTGGGTAGCCTTTGACTCCTGTGACGCTGGTCTGGTGAGGACTTTACTCTCCTTCTCCCTTTCTCTTTCCTGATTGTTATCTCTGGATTCTTTTATTTCCAGATTGGGTCCTAGAAACTGAGAATATGTCGTTAATGGCTGTTTTCTTATGGTCACATATTCACCTGGATCTGCGGACAGTCGATCTAACCTTACTCCCCATGTTCGGCCAGTTAACCATCCCCGGTCCTCATGGTTAAGAACTTGAACCTGCAAATATTCACAATTAGAAGGTTCATTAGGGAGTACAAGTCCTCCCAAGGCGGGTGGAGTACAGTGTGGGGGTCCCCACTGCACTCGTAAGTACTTGTCTGGTCTCTCAGGTCTCCAGGCAGTAGCTATTGTTTCACAACCCCAATATCCACAGTGATAGTGCCCTGGATAATTACAGAAAGACTTCCCTGGATTAGAAGTTGGGCACCAATATGTGGCTCACTTGTTAACTGTCACAGAAGGTTTCTTCCCTCCTTGTCCACATTCCTGGGGTATATTGGCCATCAGCAAATCACAAACTGTCACATTGAATCTAGGACTTATAGCAGTTATGACCTTCCTCACAACCTTAGAATCCTTTGACCTAATTATAGTCCATTCAAATGGTTGGTGGGCACATCCCAGAGAACTCACTAGAGTTATTAAACCAACAATTAGTAACCAATTTTGCCCCATTTTGTCTGAGTCCCTCCTCACCGTTTTCAGTGACTCTTGTTCTTTATTCCCCACACACATATCTCTCTGCCTTCCTTCCTCTATTCCTGTGCAGGGAACAACGAGGTTTTTGAATTCTTCTCGGCAGCAGAGATATTCTTCAGGGGATAATTTAGCTCACTGAATGTTCGGACTGAGACTCATCTACTTCAAGATTTTGGACTTGGTCAATCAACCCCAATAGATCAATATGTCTCCTTCTATTAGGTTTCTCCAATTTCCAAGAAAATCTAGTTCGGCATAACTCTATTAATGCTTTATTCCAATTGTTTTCATAAATTTCCCAAGTCTCTGGGACTAACCACTCCCAACCACAAAAGGCTTTTATTATTTCCGCTTTGGCTAATTGCTCCCTTACTGATTCGTCAGACCTTGTCCTGCACTTCATACAATAAGGTTGTCCCCTTATCGACACACAGCGCCACCTCTTACCACATTTCTTACATTCACACAGTACCCAACTGTAATGTGTGGACTCTGGATGTTTTATACAGGGTATTCCATGCGGGCTACATCCCTCAGGTATGTCCGTTTCCACTTCACAGCAAAAGGGTAAAACTGTTTGAGTTCCTATGACCTTATACAGTCCTGAACCTCCAGTCTGTTCAGGTATCCTTTCTAAGTTCCAGAAGTCAAAATGCACTCTCCTTAGAGTCTGTCCTTGGGGTATCTGCAAAAAAGAATACGGGCTGGGCCTTACTGCTTCTTCATCAAAGTCCATCTGCGGGCCGTACTCTTTCAAATTTCATCTGTAAATCTCCTGGATTCGAGGTCACTTTCCACTCTGGTCCTGTTACTGGTCCCTTCACTCGTGATGCATGGGTCCACCCTCCCTCAGCTGTCCTTACTGCGGTATCTGTGGTAAGAAGAACAACAAAGGGCCCCTCCCATTGTGGAGTTAGAGATGTTTCCTTCCAAGTTTTAATTAGCACTTGATCACCCGGTTGAATCTTATGGATAGCTAAATCTAAAGGTGGTCTTTGAGTCACTAGTCCCTTCTTTCTTAACTCCTGTCTCCTCCTCATTAACTCAATGACATACTCTCTTAGATGTGTGTCTTCAACCTCAGGATGATCTACTGGGGTCCCAAACTCATAAGGCATACCATACAACATTTCAAAAGGTGAAATACCAGTATCTGCCCGAGGTTGAGTTCTGATGTACAGTAGTGTCAAAGGGAGACACTTTACCCAATTCATTTTTGTTTCTAACATTAATGTGGTCAGGTGTTTCTTAATTTCTCCATTCATCCTCTCTACTCTCCCCGAACTCTGAGGGTGCCAAGGGGTATGATATTCCCATTTGGTACCTAACAATTCTGTTATTCCTTTGATTACCTTTGAAGTGAAGTGAGTTCCCCTGTCTGAATCTATCACAGTGACCACACCATACCTAGGTACAATTTCTTCTAATAAGATTTTAGATACCACTTTAGCTGTGCACCGAGCAGTGGGAAAAGCTTCCACAAAGTGTGTCAGATGATCCACTAATACCAATAAATACTGATACCTCCCCACCTTTGGCAACTCAGTGAAGTCAACTTGAATTTTCTCAAATGGTCTTTTCGCTAATTCTCTCCCTCCTTTGACTTTATCTCTCAAATATCCTTTATTCACCTTCTTACAAGTCAAGCATCCCTCCAGGACCTTTTTAGTTATATCATACACTCCAACGCATATATATCTGTTCCCAAAATGGTCTACCAAGGCCTGGGTACTCCAATGCGTCTGCTCGTGCAGCCTTCCCATAATCCTACGGGTAAGGTCCTTAGGGATTACTTCTCTCCCATCTGACAACAACCACTTTCCCTGTTCTTCCCTTGCACCGGCTTGCAACAACTTCTCTTTCTCTTAATTGCTAAAAGACTTAGGAACTTGTTCACTTCCTGGCTCTTGTTCACTCACCACTAACAGAGCTGCTTTCTTTGCCTCAGCATCAGCTAGATTATTTCCTCTGGCTGTCAGTTTCAATCCCCTCTGGTGACCTTTTACATGCACTACTGCAATCCGTTTTGGACCTCTCAAAGCTCGCAACACCTCTCGAATCAGACTGTCATGAACCAGCCCTTTTCCTTTCGCATTTGTCATCCCTCTTTCTTCCCATATCTTCCCAAACGTGTGTACTACCCCAAAAGCATATTTTGAGTCCGTGAATACGGTCCCTATTTTCCCTTCCAACAATTGAAGAGATCTTAACAAGGCATAGAGTTCACATACTTGAGCCGACCAGGTGCCACACAAAGATCCAGATTCCCTGACTTGCAAGGTAGCTCCATCCACTATAGCATAGCCTGACCTTCTTTTTCCATCTACCACTCTAGACGAACCATCAATATACAGCTTTTCCCCTACATCTAGTTCTTCTTCCTCCAGATCCTCTCTAATTTTCCTCTGCAGACTTATAACCTGGGTGCAATCATGTACTATACTTCCTTGAGGTTCACCATATAAAAACTGAGCTGGATTTTGTAAATGTGTTACTTCCAATTCCAGCTTAGAGGTATTTAGCAAAATACTTTCATATTTCAACAACCTGCTATCAGTCAACCACTTTTCTGCCCTCTGTTTTAATACTCCTCTAATATCATGAGGAGTGTACACCTTTAAATCTCCACCAAAAGTAACCTTCACAGCTTCTTCCACTAAAAGTGCAGTGGCCACTACAGCCTGCAGACAGGTAGGCCAACCTCTGCTGACTGGATCTAGGATTTTTGAATAATACCCTACAGGTTTCTTATGTTCAGCCCACTTCTGAGTCAATACCCCATAAGCTGTTCCATTCTCCACATTCACAAATAGATAAAAGGGTTTTCTGATGTCTGGAAGGCTAAGTACGGGAGAGTTCATCAAGTCTTCCTTTAATATCTCTAACTTACCCTCATCTTCATCAGTCCACTTTACCAACTTTTCTTTAGCCAATTTTTCGTATAAGAATTTTACCTTATTACTATAGTTCTCTATCCATTGCCTACAATATCCCAAAAGTCTTAACATCTGTCTGATTTGCCTTTTGCTTTTAGGTGCAGGCATGGATAATATTCCCTTTACTCTTTCAGGATCTAACCCCTTACATCCTTTACTTAGCCAATGTCCCAAGTACTTTACTTTCTCCTCTGTAAACTGTAACTTAGACTTAGACACTTTAAGGCCTTTACCACCCAGAAAGTTCAGAAGCCTAATACTTTCTTCCCTTACAGACTCCGCATCTTTCCCTGCTATCAGCAGGTCATCAACATATTGTACCAATACTGTTCCTTCCCTAGGTTTGAAGGACTCTAACAGTTTCTCCAAAGCCTGCCCAAACAGATTCGGTGACTCTGTAAACCCTTGGGGTAGGACTGTCCACCTTAACTGCTGCTTCCTGTGGGTGTCGGGGTCTTCCCATTCAAAGGTAAAATAGTTTCTACTTTCCTCTTTAAGAGGACAAGTCCAGAAAGCGTCCTTCAAATCTATTACACTGTACCATTGATGTTCTGAGGATACTTGGCTTAATAGAGTGTATGGGTTAGCAACCACTGGGAATCTCGTCACTGTTCTTTTATTCACTTCTCTTAGGTCTTGCACCAACCTATAAGTCCCGTCTGGCTTTCTAACCGGTAAAATGGGTGTATTATGAGGGGACATACAAGGTTCTAATAACCCTTTTGCCAACAATCTTTCTATAATAGGATTAAGGCCCACTCTCCCTTCATTCGGGATCGGGTATTGTTTTACCCTGATAGGTCTATCTGGATCTTTTATAGATATTTCAAATGGCTCAATATCTAGCCTCCCCACAGTATCAGGAGTATACCACACTTCTGGGCTAATTTTTGTTTCATCTTCTGCTGTAAGGGCATAAATTTTTACTTTCAGCTGTTGTTCTGAGACTTCTAAATTTATCCCCAATTCCACCATTAAATCTCTCCCCAACAGATTATACTCTGCTTCTGGAACTAGCAAAAATGTTCCCAAGGCAAATTTATTGGAAGCCTCTATTTCGGCGTTCTTAATTATAGGTACTTTAAAAGGCTCCCCTTTAGCTCCAATCACTTGAACTTTGTCGGATGAGATTTCACATCCTTGAGGTAGTTGTTGTACAGTTGATCTCTCTGCTCCCGAGTCCACAAGGAACTCAATAACTTGTTGCTGAGGACCAACTTTTAATTTTATCAAGGGCTCTGTATTCTTTGGGATCCCCAGCAAATAGAGTCCCTGACCTCCCTAGTCCTCTAAAAAGATCTACTCGTCCTTCTGCCTCTTTTTGCAATTTTTCTGAATATGTCCCTTTTGACCACAATAATGACACTCAATTTCTCTGAAATTCACCTTCCTACTCCATCTTGGCTGTGCCTGATCATGGAGCCTAAAGGATTCTTTTCTCTCTTGTTCCCTGTTACTATTTTGTTCTCCTTTGATAGCTGCTACTAAAACCCTTGTCTGTCTTCTCTGCATGTCTTCCTTTTTCTTTTGCTTCTCCTCCTCTCTTACCTCATCTCTCCGAACATACACCTCCTGAGCTTCTCTTAACAACAAATCCAAGCCTTTTGTTTGCCAGTCTCTATTCTTCTCTAACTTTTTCCTGATATCCTCCCACGATCCCTGGACAAATCTAAGTTTGAGTACCGCCTGTCCCATGGCATCATCCTCAGGATCCATTCCTGAATACAGCTGAAAACTCTTTCTCAATCTCTCCAACCAATCTGTGGGTGACTCGTCCTTCTTTTGATATTCCTTAAATGCTCTATCTATGTTCTGCCCTCTAGGGACAGATTCCCTTATTCCTTGCACTATCATGCCTCTTAGGTCATCAATTTTGGCCCTGTCATCCGGTCTCTGATTATCCCAATTAGGTTTCTCAACGGGCCACTTTGTCTCAGCAGCCGGTCCCTGCTGGTGCCTCCTATCCCAATTTCTCATCCCAGCAACTCTAATCATCCCCCTTTCTTCTACCATAAACAAGATGCCCAGTATAGTTTGCAACTCGTCCCAGGTATAGGTATTTGGTCCTAAGAACTGATCGAATCTTTCAGAAACCCCTATGGGGTCCTCTAGTAAATTCCCCATTTCCTTTTTAAAAGCTCGAACGTCTCCAGAGCTAAGGGGTACCGCACAAATCCTATCCCTCCTTGTCTTCCCGTCAAAGAGGGCACAAAGGGGGTATAATTGTGACTGTAGAGGGGGGTTTTCAGTTTTTCCATGAGCCGATGTCATGTCATGATTTAAGGACGACTCACTGGCCCTTTCGGCTGATAGAGGTGTAGAGGTAGATGTTAAAATGGTAGGCTCTTGTCCTTGCTTAGACAAAATGGCGGACTCCAGCCCTTGTGCAGGCAAAATGGCGGATTCCCGCCCTTGCTCAGGCAAAATGGTGGACTCCCGCCCCGTTGGACACAAAATGGTGGGTTCCCGCCTTTGCGCAGGTAAAATGGCGGATTCCCGCCCTTCTAATGGTAGAATAAAAATTTCCCGCCCTTGTGTGAGTGAAATGGCGGATTCCCGCCCTTGCTCAGGTAAAATGGCGGGCTCTGACACTGTTGGAGCACTGGGTATCACTTTACTAGCTCCACTATATGGGGGAATATAAGGTGGAGGTGAACTCCGAAATTCAGGATCCCTACTAGAGTCCACTTGCTTCCCTTTTTCTTTTAGAGGAAATAACCAGGTAGGTGTACTAGCTCCCAGCCAAATAACGGCATATTGACTTTCCTCTAGACAATAGGGTCTCTTATCGCTAACATAATAATTCAGGATCTCACAAATCCAGCCTTCTAAGGTACCATAAATTGGCCAATACACACCATCTCCGATCTGTCTACCTCCCCACACTTCAACACAATAATAAATCAACTTATCCCTCAACTTCCCGAGAGTATGTGGGTTACTATTCCAACTTCTCAACAATATTCCTAATGGGCTGTTTGCTGGAATGCCCTGCGACCTAGCCTCAAAGCCGCTTTCTTCACATCCTCTCTCCTCCAGAGGATCTATTTTCGTCTTGCTCACAAATCCACTTCCCTTTTCGGTAGATAAATCCCTAACACGGTTCCTTTCACTCTGGGAGCCGCAGCTGCCTAGTACAGACTGTCTTTTCTCCCGAGGGCACTTCTTCGCCATATAGATTTTACTCCCTAGTCCTTTTCCCCTCTGGGAACCACTAGACCTCAGGAGCTGTTCCTCATCAGAGGACCTACCTGGCTGCTCTACCGTACAGCCACCCATGGGTGGGGAAACCTTGCTCTTCCCCGAACCCATCTTCTGGGGTGCCTTCTCTCACACACGCAGTCACTCGAAACACAAACGCTTCCCCCTGGTCGTGGTCTGCTCCCTCGCGGGCTACAGAAACTGCACTACTGAGGGGTCCACAGTCGCTTTGTTCTCAGAGAACGCCTCAAGCAAGCACACCCCAGGACCCCCTCCCAACCGCCAAGGGGGTACGCTATACTCACCTCTCCTCGGATGAGTCTTCGCTCTTTCTGGCAGCGTCACTCTGGACACTGGAGCGGACCCTCCCCAACCGGACAAACCACAGCCTTTGATCGGCTGTCGCCCTCAATCAGAGCTCACCACAAATCCTAGCTACCCTTGAGCTAGAAGTTGTCCGGACCTGCATGCAGAGATTATGGAGACCTGCAGAAACCCAATTCCTTTTGCTTGTTTGCCTTAATAAACTGGTCAGTATGGAGAAGCTGAATAATAGAATCGCCCTCCCCAGAGAGTGTTTCTATCACTCAGGGGGTCTCCATCCGAGTCACGGCACCAACTGTAATCAATAGAATGAAGCTATAATTTCGGTTGCAAGGTAAAACAAAGGTTTATTAATGCTAACAAGCAAAAGCGGCCAGCCGGGCGACCGGGGAGACCCTTGCTCCACCACAGTCTGCAAAATGGGGAACCCAAACAGCAACAATTATACCCTTTGTTGACACCACCCCCCAAAGTCATGTTCATAGTCCATTGGTGGGAGGTTCGCGGGCTGCTCCCTGCTTGGTTCCTCTTTCGCGGGCAGATCTGTGGTTGGCTCCTCCACTCGCGGGCATCTGCCGTTGCTGAGGGGCTTCCACCAATGATTTTAAAGTCATTAGTTCCTATGAGGTCGTGGTCCTGGAATTTTCCATTGGGAGATGTCATCTAATCATAGGACTCCTTGTGGCTTGCCCCTCCATCTTAGTCCATATCAATATGCCTGTAATCAAACAGCTCCAAAATACTGAGTCACTCTGCGTTGTGTTCTACAGCATACAAACTTGTGGTTAGATATTTCATAATCAGTCAACTCATGACTCTTAACAATGTGGTTAGTAAAATACAGCAACTTTATTAACCCCTTTGAGCAGCAAATTTCCTGGGTTCACTTATAACACCAACAGCTAGAATTTTTTACCGAATGGAGTGCCAGTTGTGCTACAGGAGTTGCAAAACCTAGGCAGAAAGGACACCCTCTCTTTGGTGTTTCTGTTGACATGCTCATGGGTTTTGGTCAGTACAACAGTGCATATTTGCAAAATCAGTTTCCAAATGAGGTATTAAAAACTAGTCAGGAATTGGCTTATAAGTCATTGCTTATGATAAGGGATGCAAAGTCAAGACTCCCATGTATTTCAATTGAGCAAGGACCCTCGGAACCGTACGATCAATTTGTAGATCGTTTAAATGAGTCAATAGATTCAGATCCAGACATAGATGATAACATGAAAGCAAAATTCTTAAACATGCTGGCCTATTATAATGCTAATGAAAATACAAAACAGGTTTTGGGTGCACTACCTAGGAGTCCCACTACAGCCCAGTTTTTAGAAGCTGCTGAAAACATGGTCCAACAAGAGAAAGCAGCCTATTCAGCTGATGCTACAACTGCAGCTATAAAACCCCTTTTGTCTGTGGAGACTGACACTTCTTCAGATTCAGACATAAGTTCTGATGATGATGAAGAAAATAATGCTGGAGTTTAGAACAAATCAGCAACATTCCCAGAATTTTTTCAGAATTATTAAATAATAGAATTAGTATAGTGGAGTTTGTTATAGAATAAAGCTGTTATAAGTTTAGAATTATTAACATAAGAGTATTTAGTAAAGAAATCAGTGCTTTAAGAATTTTTAACACACTTTCGCACAAAGAAAATGGGGAAAAGAGAGATATCAGTTTTCCTCTATTGACTTGCAAAAGTGTTTCATATGTTTTAAGTTTTTTGTGCACAGGTGTTCTCTGATTATCTGCACATAAATGAAACCCTGGAAAGAAGCTGGTTCTTGAAAACAAGGCTGATGTTGTTGCTGTTGTAGGTAACAGTGAATTACCAAAAGGGCACAGTATTCAGTCTTATTGAGAGCACAATTTATGAGCACAATTTTTTGATATTTCTAAAGCACATAAGTAAGTTAGGAAGCACATAATTATAGAGGTTTAGAATTCAAGAAAGTGTGTTGTGTGAACTTTAGATTATTCACTATATATTAGTAGAAGAAAGTTTATCTATTTGGTTAAGAAGCTTTAACATCATAAGGTACTAAAGAATTATAACTTTTTAGCTCATAAAACACACTGATGTGGAATTCAAAAGTATGACTGTATGAATGTTGAACAGTGGCCACTGTGAGAGATTGTATGTGTGTATGTGTGTGTGAATGCATGATGATTAATGTGTTTTGATCCAACAAATACACAAACACCTCTAAACAAACACAGAAGACACATAACAAAAATAAATGGAGTTCCATTTCCAGAAGTGTTTTATACTGAATAAAGATTTTTAAGAATAAATCCTATATTTAGAAAAGCACTTTTAAGAAAATTTAAGAGCACAAACTTTGAAGTTATTAAGTTGTTAAGTTTGTTAATGTACTATTATTGTTATATGTAATCATGTTTGTTGATATGTTATTGGTACAATAAGGAGTATTACAGAAATGCAAATCAAATTGTTCAAGAACAAAAAAGGGGATTTGTCATAAGGTAAAAATTATGTGAACAATTTTCTTTACATTTCTGTGTGTTTCACCTTAGCATGGCTGGGTGCAGATAGTAAAAAATGCTGCACCACTAATATGGCTGCAGGCCTTGTGCCAAGATGCCAAGGAGGAGTTTTTGGCAGGTGAATAAAGTTTTCTCAACTCCTATGACCACCTGTTGTGGTCCAATTAGCAGTGAACAGCAGAGCATGTTTTCCTTATGTAACCAATGTAGTGTGAACAAGAAGCTGAGCGTCATGAGCACTATATAATCTGTCTTTCTCCTAATAAATCCGACATTTGCCTGATCATATTGATCCTGGAGCAATCTGTCCATACCCTTCCATCGACACCCATTCCCATTGCACGTATTCCCATTCCCATTCCAGGTGTTCCCATCCAAGTTCCTGGTGGCTCCATTCAATTTCCTGGTGTCCCCATTCCCATTCCTGGTGTCCCTAACCTGCTCCCGGTGTCTCCATCCCTCTCCCCGGTGTCCCCATTCCCAATCCAGGTGCCCCCATTCCGAGTTCCTGATGTCTCCATTCCCATTCCTGTTGTTCCCAGTCTGCTCCCAATGTTCCCATTCCCATTCCAGGTGTTCCCATTCCCATTCCAGGTGTCCCCATCCCCATTCCCCTTGCCCCCATTCCCATTCCTGGTTCCCAGGGAGGAACTGCCGGATGCCGGAGGGCGAGCTAGAATTTATTGCCCAAAGCAGGAGATTTTCACACCAAAATTAACCCCTTGGTGATGTCACCACTGTCCCTGTGATGTCACTGCTGTCCCCATGATGTCACCAATGTCCTTGTGATGTCACCAATGTCCCTGTGATGTCACCGATGTCTCAGTAATGTCATCGATGTCCCTGTGATGTCACCGCTGTCATTTCCCCTGCTGGTTTACCTTTAAACCAGCACACCAGGGCTGTGCCCAACGGGGGTCCCTGTGGATCATCCAACGCGGGTCCTCCCATGGCTGATGGAGTTGGAGCAGCGGCCGAAGCTCTTCCCGCAGTCGGGGCACTCGGGGCTTCTCTTACCGGTGGGTCCATTGGTGGGAGGTCAAGGAAGAGCTCTGCCTGAAGCTCTTCCCACACTCCCCACACTTGTGAGGCCTCTCCCTGATGTGGATGCCAAGGTGGGTGTAGAGGGTGGAGCTGTCCAACATTCCCTACACGTGTAGGGCTGTTCCCCAGTGTGGATGTGCTGGTGGCTGAGCAGCTTGGTGCTTGTGCTGAAGCTCTTCCCACATTCCAAGCACTTGTAGGGCCATTCCCTGGTGTGGATGCAACGGTGTTTGCAAAGGCTGGAGCTGTCCCTGAAGCCCTTCCCACACTCCCCACACGTGTAGGGCCGTTCCCACTGTGGATCATCTGGTGTCGGAGCAGGGTGGAGATCTGATTGAAGTTCATCCCACATTCACCACACATGTAGGGCCTTTCCCCACTGTGGATCATCTGGTGTTGGAGCAGGTCGGAACTCCGTTTGAAGCTCTTCCCACAATCCCCACACGTGTAGGGCCGTTCCCCAGTGTGGATGCGACAGTGGTTGCGGAGGGTGGAGCGGTCACTGAAGCTCTTCCCACACTCCTCACACGGGTAAGGCCGTTCCCCAGTGTGGATGTGCTGGTGCCTCAAGAGGTTGCATCTCTTGCTGAAGTTCTTCCCACATTCCAAGCACCTGAAGTGCTTTTCCCTGCTGGGAGGCTGCTCAGGAACCACCAGCTCGCAGCTCCACCTCAAGCTCCGGCCGCCTTCCTGGCACACACTGGCTCTTTCCTCCTCACAGCCCCCTGGGCTGGCTTTGGAGCCCCTCCTGCGGGGGCATCTCCGGCCCTTTTCCTCCCCGCTGCCTTCCTGCGCCGGGGAGCCCTTCAAAACGGCCTCTCCCACCAGGCTCTGCCGGGGGGATTTGTCCTCCGCGCTCTCCGGTCTCACATCGGGGCCTGGTGCAGGAACCAACAAGGACACGCAGGGGATTTGCCTCCGGCCCACAGGGAAGCCCAAGGACATCCCCCCAACTCCGGTCCCGGCAGGACGGCCACAAAAGACAAAAGACCCACCCAAAGGGGCACTGACTTCCTCCTCACCTGCCTGGGGGGCCCAAGGCATCTTCCTCTTCCTCGCAGCCTCCTCCTCCATCCGACCAAGCTTTGGGAGGCAGAAATCCTGCTGGGGGGGAAAACAAGGGGTGAGCGCGTTGCCTTGGGGGTTCCTCCTGCCCAAGTCCAGCTCTAGGACTCACCGGGCATCCTGTGTCCATAAAAACCCCCAAAACAACAACATTCAGCCCAAAATCCCCTCCCAGGAGTTCCCCCTCTCTGCTCTCTGGGGTTAGGGGGGTCCCCCCTGTCTGGCCTGATGGCACTTCTGCCTGCATTGGGGGTCCCCCTTCTCCGGGCTGCCGGGGGTCCCGCGGCTCCAGGGGGTTCCCACTCTCCGGGGTCCCCTTTAGTGTTGCCAGGGGGGTCCCAGGGCTCACTTCTCCCCACTCTGCCTCCCGGGGCCGGCCGGCCCTCCTCTCTCGGCTGCCACCCTCGCAAACCTCTTGGCGCTCTCGGCTCCCACCCCGCCTCAAGGCCCCCCCTCCTCTCCACACTCCAAGGCCTTCCCCCTCTCTGGGACCCCCGCTTAAGGGGCCCGGCGCTCCCTCTCTGCTCCCCCCCTCCAGCATTCCGGGGGTCCCCCAGCTCCGGGATCGCCCCTCTCCGCTCTCCCCACTCCGCGGCTACCGGGGTTCCCCCCCGGCTCTCACGGGGGCCCCCAAACCGCTCTCACCCCACCCGCCATTGCCCAGCCACCGCCAGGACCTTTTGGCTGCTCTTCTTTGTGCTCCCGCTCGGCTCCTCCCTCGGCTGGGCCGCCGCTTTTGGCGGGTTTCCTCCTCCGGGATCCGCCCCCTCAGCCCTTCTCCCCCCGGACCAACCCCTTTGGGCCACCCTTGGGCCCCCCTTGCCCAATGAGTCTGATTATACAGACAAACCATTTGGTTTTCACCCACAAAACCCAAATGTATAACCCAACACCCTGGAGCATGAACAAAGTGGTTTTCCTTGGGTCCCCCCAAGTCCAAAGTAAAGGGAGAGGGGAAAAAAACCTGCTGGTGGGAGAGTTGTTGCAGTCTGGTCAGAAGTGGTGATTGCAGTCCAGTTGAGGGTGGTGGTCTCAGTCTAGGTGAGAGTGCTGAGCTGCAGCCTTCCTCTGGATCCCACGAGTGGTGGAAAGGTTCTGAAACTCCAGGTTTATATATTCTCCAGTTCAGGCAGGAATGGTCAGTCGTTCCCTCAGAGCGGGGAATTCCATAAAAGGATGCTCAGTTCGTTCCCTCAGAGCGGCGAATTCCATAAAAGGATATGAGAATTCTCAGAGTAGGGAATTCATAAAAGGGTATGAGGACAGGGACACCCCCCACACCTCGCAGCGCCCCCCCCCCCCCCGACAACAGTTCCTGGGAAAATGGCATGGAAGGCCATAGAATACACACTTTTGGGCTATACCCATCCAGTGAGGAATCGGTCCCAGCTGTTCTAACTAGGACACTGTGTCCGTCATCGCTGCCATCATCATCATCATCGGCCTCGTGGCAGTCGGTGTCTGGAAGCTCCGATCCGGTAACTCCCGGGATGGGGGACGGCAAGGGGCACGGATCCGCCCGGCAGCATTCCGGGGATCCTGTGCCACGGGTGCTGATCCCACTTTCTTTCCAGAGGGAAGAGGGAGGGGAATGGATACGACCCCGTGCCCACCAGTGAGTCCCAGCAGCGTGTGTGGATCCAGATCCTCTGTGCAAGGATCCCAGGATGGATGCCGGGATTCCAGAGGGGAATGGGGGCCTAATGGCTGGAGCGGGATTGGAAGGGGATTGCAGCTCAGGGCAGGATTCCAGAGTGGGATCAGGTGGATCTGTGGACTGGGATCAGGGCTGGATTCTGGAGTGGGATTGGTGTGGGATGGATGGAGTGGGATTGGGGTGGGATGGACAGAGCAGGATCAGGTGGGATTCCGGAGCAGTCCCTACTCTCCCTGGGCTCCACAGCCAGATCCATCCCCTGGGATGGGAACAGGGACATGGTGACTCCTTTCCCCGCTCTAATCCCAGCAGGAATCACAGCCTGAGCGATCCTGGAGCTGGATCCGCCCCTTCCCTCTCCCTGCGGAAAGGCAGGAGCTGCTGGCAGAGCTCATCCCGCTGCTCCCACCCACCCCGGCCCCCCTGCGGCTCTTCCCCATGGATCAACTTCCTGCTTTTTCCCGTGTGAAATCCAGGACCACAATTATTCCTGAGGCTTTAATTTGGGTGTGAAAATCTCCTGCTTTGGGCAAGAAATCCTGGCTCCTCCTCTGGCATCCGGCAGTTCCTCTGTGGGAATCAGGAATAGGAATGGGGACAGGGGGGACTGGGGTGGGGACATTGGGGACAGAGATGGGGACACTGGGAGCAGGTTGGGGACAGCAGGAATGGGCATGGAAACTCCAGGAATGGGAATGGGGACACTGGCAGCAGGCTGGAGTCGCAAGGAATGGGAATTGGGACACTGGGAATGGGAATGGGGACATGGGAGACCAGGATAGGGATAGTGGGGACAGGGATGGAGACACTGGGAGCAGGTTGGCTCAGCAGGAAGTGGGAATGGGGACAGGGATGGGAACCCCAGGAATGGGAATGGGGACAGGGATGGGAACCCCAGGAATGGGAATGGGGACAGGGATGGGAACCCCAGGAATGGGAATGGGGACAGGGATGGGAACCCCAGGAATGGGAATGGGGACAGGGATGGGAACCCCAGGAATGGGAATGGGGACAGGGATGGGAACGTGTCTGTCCAGGAGTTGGTTCAATACAAAGGTGGGTCCCTGGCTCGAGGCCACGGGAAGCCCCTTCTTTGGGAATGTCTGGGAACCAGGTGTCAGAGGTTTGAAAAGAGGTGTTGGAATTGTTTCCCAGTGTCCCCCCATTCCCATCTGTGTCTCCCAGGATGGGGTGGGTTGGAGCGGAGCCGCAGGCGCTGGGCAGGGCCAGTGGGGGGAGGGCGGCTCTCGGGGACACGGCGGTGGCCGCGGGGAGGGCGGGGGGTCCTTTGTTCGGGGGCTTTTGGGGTTTGTCTGGGACCGGACAGAGCGGGAGCTGATTTTGGCCACCTTGTTCTCTTTTCCTGAGAGGAAGTTTCTTCCCCACGGGACACCTCGTGGAGAACGACCGAGAGAGAGAGAGAGAGCCCGACCCATCTGGGAGCGAGGTGTTCTGCTTTGGGGACTGCCCTGGGAAAAGGGACTCCTTCACTGCTGGCTGCGAGCACACGGGGCTGAGAGAGCTTTGAACTGCCGGGACAGTTTCTCCCCCCCACCTGGGGATTTGGGAATTTGTTTTGTTTCTTCTGAAAGTTTTTGGTTGCACCATTTGTTGTTTATTCATATTTTGTTAATAAAAAGGTGCTTCTTTTCCTTTTCCGCACTTCCACCTGAAGTCTCTTAATTTCTAAGTTGTAATCTTGTTAAACTAAGACCCAGTGTCCTCAGGGGGAGGAGGAGGAAAGGAGACCAAGAGGTGCTGTGGCCACTCAAACTGCAGAGGAACAACCTGTGCCAGTAGCAGCTACCCCTCTACAGAAGAAATCCAAGACCAAATCAGCTCAGTTAGTGAGGGATGAAGGGGAAGCAGAGCCCTCAGAACAGGAGCAAGAGGCAGGGCCAGAGATAATCACCAGATCCCCATCCCCGGCTGAGCTGTGAGAGATGTGAAAAGATTTCAGCCTCCAGCTGGGAGAGCCCCTGCTGACCTGGCTGCTCCAGTGCTGGGATATCATGGCCCAGCATATGGAACTAGGTGGGAGTGCAGCCAAGCAACTGGGATCCCTGTCCTGGGATGTTGGGATTGACCAGGGGATTGGGAAGAGGACAGACAGGGGATGAGAGCTGGGTACAGGCTTGGGAATTGCCAGGAGGGCTTTTGAAAGGAGCGTAGGGGAAAGGGATGTCTAAGAACAAGTCCCTTAGGAGAGGGAAGCAGAGAGGTTGAGTTTTGACCCCAACACAAAGGTCTGCAGGGCAGAGCAGAGAATATGCCCACAGAAGATTCTTGTGCGTCCGCCTTTGCAGTTCTGACAGGCACTTCTTGTCACAGCCTGTCCTCTCCATTCCAGAATAGGCCCTGGCAACCAAAGAACCAACACCCCACACCATAGTGCAGACCAACCCATGTGCTTTGGGCCCTTTTGTTGTCCTGTCCATTCTGGTCTATCCTCTCCATTCCAGGATAGCCTCTGGAAACCAAAGAACCAAGCCCCCACCATGTGACAGTTCAACCCCACCCGTGTGCCAAGGGCTCCTTTGTGATGTCACAGCCTGTCCTCTCCATTCTGGAATAGCCCCTGGAAACCAAAGAACCAACACCTCACACCCCCACAGTGCAGCCCCACCTGTCTGCCACGGGACTCTTTGGGATGTCACGGCCTTTCCCCCAGGAAACAAAGCCTGGAACCTTTGGGTTTCACATGCAGTTGGGGGGCCACCCTGGGCACTCCATGGGCAGCAAGAGCTTTCTGTCCTGCCACCTTTTGTCTGGCAGGAATCTTCAGCTGTGTTCAGTTTGGGCAGTCAGACTGGCAATTTCAGTGCAGGGCTCCTGCAAGTGAACGACAGCCCTTCCCTCCAGGAAAGAAACCCCTTACCCTCGGTCTCTTCTCCTGTTCCTTAAAACACAACCTGCAGGGGAGCTTTCTGGGATCTCTTCTCTTGGGAATTGGGAAGACAGACCCACTCCCATGTTTCACACCTAAGGCAAAACCACCCTTTGAACACCTTTCCCAACCCTCCCCAACCTTTCCCAAAGCCCAGATTTTACAGGTGTCCTGTAATTATGGCCCAATCTCACCCAAGCCCACAAACCATGACAGAAACCTCTCAGCCTCACGCTGCGTCCTTCCCATTGCTGTGCCTTATGTGCAGGCAAAAGGCCTTAAAATCAAGTACCCAGCATTCATGGCCTGTTCTTTTTCCCACAAAAGAAGGCGTGGTGAACTCTCCAGACCAGGGAACTGGAAGATCTCCCCAAAACTCCTTTGGTACACGCTGCAGGGCCAACGATTCCTCTGCTCTGCCCTGTCGGTGCTGCTTTGTCTCATCTGGGTCCCCAGAAACCGTCAGCGAAAGCCGGGGAATAAAATCTCTGAGCAGTTGGTTGGGTTCCAGAGGTGACCCTACTTCATTCAGCGCTGAAGGGACACAGGAATTGCTCTCTAACACCTGTACATCAGTTCTCAAAACTTTTAACTCTTTCTACATTTTAGCAGACAAAGGAATTCCTGTCCATTGGCTTACCAGTTCTCTGCAGGAATTCTTATTCTCTCTTCTATTGGCTCTTGATTTCTCACTTTGCATGATGCTTAGTCCACAGTTTTTGTCCTTTTCTTGTATTTTCCCGAGACAGGGAGAGCCTCAGTAACTGTCTGTGTTAGTTTTGTCTTCGTCTTTGGTTTCTCTAAGGGTCTTTGTGGTTTATAAATTCTGCCTTCTTGGTGTCCAGGTCTCAAAAATAGATTTCTCTGCCAGGTCTCTGACCACTGAAATATGGCAGGCCTTAAACTTTTGCTTTGTTTTTCTAACAAATGGCCATGGGCCAGAACTTGTCCATCATCCATTGTCTCTTGCCCCCATTCAATCTCCTGCCAGCAGTTTCTCCCCACTGCTGGGTGGGCTCCTTTGTCAAGCACTAGAACTTGTTGGGTAACAGGCCCAGTCCTGTTGCCTATTTTTCGTGGGGATCTGCAGGAGGGCATTGAGTCTTCCAGGAGCAAATTGGCAGAGGACCCCAAGCTGGCCTGCAGTGTGGATGTGCTGGAGGGCAGGAAGGCTGTGCAGAGGGACCTGGACAGGCTGGACCTCTGGGCCGAGCCCGTGGGCATGAGGTTCAAGAGTGCCTTTGGTGCCTTTGGGACCTGTGGCCACAAGAACCCCCTGCAGCTCCAGACCGGGGGCAGAGGAGCTGCAAAGGGTCCCCGTGGGAGAGGCCCTGGGGGTGCTGGTGGACAGAGGCTGAACCTGAGCCAGCGGGTGCCTGGGTGGGCAAGAAGGCCAAGGGCAAGCTGGCCTGGATCAGAAAGAGTGTGGCAGCAGGAGCAGGGCAGTGATTCTTCTGCTGGACTGGGCACTGGTGAGGCCACTCCTGGAGTGCTGTGTCCAGCTCTGGGCCCCTCAATTCAGGGAGAACCTTGAGGGGCTGCAGTGGGTGGAGAGCAGGGCAATGGAGCTGGGCAAGGGTCTGCAGTGCATGGCCTGTGAGGAGCAGCTGAGGGAGCTGGGCTTCTCCAGCCTGGAGAAGAGGAGGCTCGGGGCTGACCTTCTCCCTGTCCACAACTTCCTGACTGGAGGCTGGAGCCAGGTGGGGGTCAGCCCCTTCTCCGAGGCAACAGGCGACAGGACAAGAGGACACGAGGACCTGCCTGTCAGGGGCTGTTTGTCAGGGACAGGAGCAGGACTTTTTGGAGAGAAAGAGGGATTAGGTATTGAAATGGGCTGCCCAGGGAGGTGGTGGAGTCACTGTCCCTGGAGGTGTTTAAGCAAAGACTGGCCATGGCACTGAGTGCCGTGCTCTGCTTGACGTGCTGGGGATGGGGCGTAGGTTGATCTCACAAGTCTCTGCCAAGCTCAGGGAATCTGGGCTTCTGTGCCACCCCAGCCTTTGGGGACAGCGTGCTGGTGGCTCAGAGGCTCCGTCCTTGCCTTGCCTTGCCCATCTGCTGGCTGCCAGGCAAGGGCCTTGTGACATCACAGCCTCTGTGGAACAGCGCGGGGGCTGAAAAGTGTCAGTGCTGCGTCCCCGTGCCCAGAGCCTGGGCAGAAGTCGGCTGGCAGGGACGGGCAGAGACTGTGCAGAGGTGTCAGCTCGTCCCGCAGCAGCACCATGCCCAGCCAGGGCATCTCCTGGCTCCTCAGGCTCTCGGTGCTCCTGCTCTTGCCTGGCCCACTGGAGCCTTGCAGCCGTGCCACAGGTGCCATTGCTGAGAACCGGGGTTTGCCTTGGATGGCCCCTTGCCAGAAAAGGCAGGAGAGGCTGGAGAGAGGGGAAGGAGGGGGGTCAGGCCGCTGGGATGGTGCCGGCGGGCCGTGAGCCCGAAACCAGCAAGGCCTTGGGCCCACACGGTGTCAGGGGAGGACTGAGAGCCCCCAGGGAGGAGGAAAGCTGGGCAGGCCCCAAGGCTCCTGGGCCTCTTCCTTGGCAGCCCTTTGGCCAAGGCCCCCAGGCAGAGGTGGGGCTCAGCCCCTGCCCAGCAATGGGGCACAGGCTGAGCCCCAGGGACACCAGACCCAGGCGGCCTGAGCTCTTCTTCCTGCAGCGTCTGCCTGGGGCAGCCCAGCCAGGCCTGAGTCTCTGCAGGAGAGGCCAAGCCCAGCCAGAGAGGGCTCAGCCCTCTGAGGCTGCACTCACTGCAAAGGGAACAAAACACTGGCCCAGAGGACATCCTGCCCCCAAATGGAGAACTGGAAATGTCAAGAATAAAAAAGTCACCCCCTTCCATTAGTCAAGAAATGTTCAGACCTCTTTCCTAAAAGCATCCAGCACTCAGGTCACCCAGTTTTCTCTCTGACAAGGCTTTGCAGGGGCTGCTTGGGAAAGGGAAGCCCTGGGGCCCCAGTGCAGATGGTGGGGCTGCACTCTGGGGGGGTCGGCCTTTGGCTCTTGGCTTCCAGGGGCCCCCAGGAGTCAGTGAGCCGGGTTGGGGACGAGGGGCAGGACTGGTTGGGATTGCCTCTGGGGCCTGGCCCAGAAAATGGAAGTTGATATCGATAAAGAAGCTATAATTTCGGTTGCAAGGTAAAACAAAGGTTTATTAATGCTAACAAGCAAAAGCGGCCAGCCGGGCGACCGGGGAGACCCTTGCTCCACCACAGTCCGCAAAATGGGGAACCGAAACGGCAACAATTATACCCTTTGTTGACACCACCCCCCAAAGTCATGTTCATAGTCCATTGGTGGGAGGTTCGTGGGCTGCTCCCTGCTTGGTTCCTCTTTCGCGGGCAGATCTGTGGTTGGCTCCTCCACTCGCGGGCATCTGCCGTTGCTGAGGGGCTTCCACCAATGATTTTAAAGTCATTAGTCTCTATGAGGCCGTGGTCCTGGAATTTTCCATTGGGAGATGTCATCTAATCATAGGACTCCTTGTGGCTTGCCCCTCCATCTTAGTCCATATCAATATGCCTGTAATCAAACAGCTCCAAAAACACTGAGTCACTCTGCGTTGTGTTCTACAGCATACAAACTTGTGGTTAGATATTTCATAATCAGTCAACTCATGACTCTTAACAATGTGGTTAGTAAAATACAGCAACTTTATTAACCCCTTTGAGCAGCAAATTTCCTGGGTTTACTTATAACAATCCCCCCTCCTGATTTCCTCATAAATTTGCTGATCAAATCCAATCATTGCTTCTCTAGTTGCCTCTGAAAGAGAGGCTTGATCTTCATCAGAAGACCTTCTACTCATATCCTCATATTGTTGTTTTACTGTTAATAATTGTACTGTCTCAATCCTGTTCTTAGCAAATGCGATAACTTTGTTGAGGATACATGGTCCAAAAATTAGAGAAGCTAACAACATTACCAGGGGACCTGCCAGAGTTGAGATCAAGGTCGTTAGCCAAGGAAACTGGTTATGCCAAGTGTCCAGCCAACTTTGTGTGGCTTCTTTTTCTCTTTTTCTTTGCAAAATTCCCTCACGTAATTTGGACATGGACTCTTTGATAACTCCCGAATGATTGGCATAAAAGCAACATTCTTCACCCAATGCCACACATAATCCTCCCTGTTGCAGAAACAGCAAATCTAGTCCCCTTCTATTTTGCAAGACTACTTCCGATAGGGAATTTAGGGAGGTCTCTAAGTATGATATAGATTTTTCTATTCGGTCCAAATCCTCATCGACTGCTGTCCTTAGGGCAGTCAACCCATGACTTTGTTGTACCAGAGAGGCAACTCCAGCTCCTGTAGCTCCCAACCCCAAAATCATTGCAATTGTTACACTTACTGGTTCCCGTTTTTGTATCCGATGCTTGCTCATTTCCCAGAATTCATAAACAGATTCTTCAGAACGATATAACATGCGAGGTAATACAGTTATTTGAATACAAAATTTATTATTCTTTCTGAATGCGGAAACGGACACACATGGAACTAGGCCTGTTTTAGAGCAAATCCACCATCCACCCTGATGTGGAATGACCCATTTATTCCTTCCCCCTTCCAATTTATTTACCCTGGTACCACATAAGTTTTCACTACTGGGGGAAACATTTCCAATACATGTTCCTTGTCCATTAATTTGAGACATAGTGAGACCTATTTCTTTTTCTCCCCATCTGCACTGACTTGGGTTATCTTCAGTGCTGAAATTGAAAGTGAGATTTAACCCTACTCCCTCATAAAAGGGAGGTCTCACATTATAACATAACCAACAAGATTCGGTCATATCCGGATCAGTGTAATTAATAGCTTTATATGAGGCCTCTACCATGTTTAGCATTGATCCTACTCCCCCATATGATACCTCGTCCTTTTTGACTGATTCGGTGGGAAAGATTTGGGTAGCCTTTGACTCCTGTGACGCTGGTCTGGTGAGGACTTTACTCTCCTTCTCCCTTTCTCTTTCCTGATTGTTATCTCTGGATTCTTTTATCTCCAGATTGGGTCCTAGAAACTGAGAATATGTCGTTAATGGCTGTTTTCTTATGGTCACATATTCACCTGGATCTGCGGACAGTCGGTCTAACCTTACTCCCCATGTTCGGCCAGTTAACCATCCCCAGTCCTCATGGTTAAGAACTTGAACCTGCAAATATTCACAATTAGAAGGTTCATTAGGGAGTACAAGTCCTCCCAAGGCGGGTGGAGTACAGTGTGGGGGTCCCCACTGCACTCGTAAGTACTTGTCTGGTCTCTCAGGTCTCCAGGCAGTAGCTATTGTTTCACAACCCCAATATCCACAGTGATAGTGCCCTGGATAATTACAGAAAGACTTCCCTGGATTAGAAGTTGGGCACCAATATGTGGCTCCTTTGTTAACTGTCACAGAAGGTTTCTTTCCTCCTTGTCCACATTCCTGGGGTATATTGACCATCAGCAAATCACACACTGTCACATTGAATCTAGGACTTATAGCGGTTATGACCTTCCTCACAACCTTAGAATCCTTTGACCTAATTATAGTCCATTCAAATGGTTGGTGGGCACATCCCAGAGAACTCACTAGAGTTATTAAACCAACAATTAGTAACCAATTTTGCCCCATTTTGTCTGAGTCCCTCCTCACCGTTTTCAGAGACTCTTGTTCTTTATTCCCCACACGCATATCTCTCTGCCTTCCTTCGTCTATTCCTGTGCAGGGAACAACGAGGTTTTTGAGTTCTTCTCGGCAGCAGAGATATTCTTCAGGGGATAATTTAGCTCACTGAATGTTCGGACTGAGACTCATCTACTTCAAGATTTTGGACTTGGTCAATTAACCCCAATAGATCAATATGTCTCCTTCTATTAGGTTTCTCCAATTTCCAAGAAAATCTAGTTCGGCATAACTCTATTAATGCTTTATTCCAATTGTTTTCATAAATTTCCCAAGTCTCTGGGACTAACCACTCCCAACCACAAAAGGCTTTTATTATTTCCGCTTTGGCTAATTGCTCCCTTACTGATTCGTCAGACCTTGTCCTGCACCTCATACAATAAGGTTGTCCCCTTATCGACACACAGCGCCACCTCTTACCACATTTCTTACATTCACACAGTACCCAACTGTAATGTGTGGACTCTGGATGTTTTATACAGGGTATTCCATGCGGGCTACGTCCCTCAGGTATGTCCGTTTCCACTTCACAGCAAAAGGGTAAAACTGTTTGAGTTCCTATGACCTTATACAGTCCTGAACCTCCAGTCTGTTCAGGTATCCTTTCTAAGTTCCAGAAGTCAAAATGCACTCTCCTTAGAGTCTGTCCTTGGGGTATCTGCAAAAAAGAATACAGGTTGGGCCTTACTGCTTCTTCATCAAAGTCCATCTGCGGGCCGTACTCTTTCAAATTTCATCTGTAAATCTCCTGGATTCGAGGTCACTTTCCACTCTGGTCCTGTTACTGGTCCCTTCACTCGTGATGCATGGGTCCACCCTCGCTCAGCTGTCCTTACTGCGGTATCTGTAGTAAGAAGAACAACAAAGAGCCCCTCCCACTGTGGAGTTAGAGATGTTTCCTTCCAAGTTTTAATTAGCACTTGATCACCCAGTTGAATCTTATGGATAGCTAAATCTAAAGGTGGTCTTTGAGTCACTAGTCCCTTCTTTCTTAACTCCTGTCGCCTCTTCATTAACTCAATGACATACTCTCTTAGATGTATGTCTTCAACCTCAGGATGATCTACTGGGGTCCCAAACTCATAAGGCATACCATACAACATTTCAAAAGGTGAAATACCAGTATCTGCCCGAGGTTGAGTTCTGATGTACAGTAATGTCAAAGGGAGACACTTTACCCAATTCATCTTTGTTTCCAACATTAATTTGGTCAAGTGTTTCTTAATTTCTCCATTCATCCTTTCTACTCTCCCCGAACTCTGAGGGTGCCAAGGGGTATGATATTCCCATTTGGTACCTAGCAATTCTGTTATTCCTTGAATTACCTTTGAAGTGAAGTGAGTTCCCCTGTCTGAATCTATCACAGTGACCACACCATACCTTGGTACAATTTCTTCTAATAAGATTTTAGATACCACTTTAGCTGTGCACCGAGCAGTGGGAAAAGCTTCCACAAAGTGTGTCAGATGATCCACTAATACCAATAAATACTGATACCTCCCCACCTTTGGCAACTCAGTGAAGTCAACTTGAATTTTCTCAAATGGTCTTTTCGCTAATTCTTTCCCTCCTTTGACTTTATCTCTCAAATATCCTTTATTCACCTTCTTACAAGTCAAGCATCCCTCCAGGACCTTTTTAGCTATATCATACACTCCAACGCATACATATCTGTTCCCAAAATGGTCTACCAAGGCCTGGGTACTCCAGTGCGTCTGCTCGTGCAGCCTTCTCATAATCTTACGAGCGAGGCCCTTAGGGATTACTTCTTCCCATCTGACAACAACCACTTTCCCTGTTCTTCCCTTGCACCGGCTTGCAACAACTTCTCTTTCTCTTGATTGCTAAAAGACTTAGGAACTTGTTCACTTCCTGGCTCTTGTTCACTCACCACTAACAGAGCTGCTTTCTTTGCCTCAGCATCAGCTAGATTATTTCCTCTGGCTGTCATTTTCAATCCCCTCTGATGACCTTTTACATGCACTACTGCAATCCGTTTTGGACCTCTCAAAGCTCGCAACACCTCTCGAATCAGACTCTCATGAACCAAGCCTTTTCCTTTCGCATTTGTCAGCCCTCTTTCTTCCCATATCTTCCCAAATGTGTGTACTACCCCAAAAGCATATTTTGAATCCGTGAATACGGTCCCTATTTTCCCTTCCAACAATTGAAGAGATCTTAACAAGGCATAGAGTTCACATACTTGAGCCGACCAGGTGCCACACAAAGATCCAGATTCCCTGACTTGCAAGGTAACTCCATCCACTATAGCATAGCCTGACCTTCTTTTTCCATCTACCACTCTAGACGAACCATCAATATACAGCTTTTCCCCTACATCTAGTTCTTCTTCCTCCAGATCCTCTCTAATTTTCCTCTGCAGACTTATAACCTGGGTGCAATCATGTACTATACTTCCTTGAGGTTCACCATATAAAAACTGAGCTGGATTTTGTAAATGTGTTACTTCCAATTCCAGCTTAGAGGTATTTAGCAAAATACTTTCATATTTCAACAACCTGCTATCAGTCAACCACTTTTCTGCCCTCTGTTTTAATACTCCTCTGATATCATGAGGAGTATACACCTTTAAATCTCCACCAAAAGTAACCTTCACAGCTTCTTCCACTAAAAGTGCAGTGGCCACTACAGCCTGCAGACAGGTAGGCCAACCTCTGCTGACTGGATCTAGGATTTTTGAATAATACCCTACAGGTTTCTTATGTTCAGCCCACTTCTGAGTCAATACCCCATAAGCTGTTCCATTCTCCACATTTACAAATAGATAAAAGGGTTTTCTGATGTCTGGAAGACTGAGTACAGGAGAGTTCATCAAGTCTTCCTTTAATACCTCTAACTTACCCTCATCTTCATCAGTCCACTTTACCAACTTTTCCTTAGCCAATTTTTCATATAAAAATTTTACTTTATTACTATAGTTCTCTATCCATTGCCTACAATATCCCAAAAGTCTTAACATCTGTCTGATTTGCCTTTTGCTTTTAGGTGCAGGCATGGATAATATTCCCTTTACTCTTTCAGGATCTAACCCCTTACATCCTTTACTTAGCCAATGTCCTAAGTACTTTACTTTCTCCTCTGTAAACTGTAACTTAGACTTAGACACTTTAAGGCCTTTGCCCCCCAGAAAATTCAGAAGCCTAATACTTTCTTCCCTTACAGACTCTGCATCTTTCCCTGCTATCAGCAGGTCATCAAACCTGCAAGCCTGCCCAAACAGATTCGGTGACTGTGTAAACCCTTGGGGTAAGACTGTCCACCTTAACTGCTGCTTCCTGTGGGTGTCGGGGTCTTCCCATTCAAAGGCAAAATAGTTTCTACTTTCCTCTTTAAGAGGACAAGTCCAGAAAGCGTCTTTCAAATCTATTACACTGTACCATTGATGTTCTGAGGACACTTGGCTTAATAGAGTGTAGGGGTTAGCAACCACTGGGAATCTTGTTACTGTTCTTTTATTCACTTCTCTTAAATCTTGCACCAACCTATAAGTCCCGTCTGGCTTTTTAACCGGTAAAATGGGTGTATTATGAGGGGACATACAAGGTTCTAATAACCCTTTTGCCAATAATCTTTCTATAATAGGATTAAGGCCCACTCTCCCTTCATTTGGGATCGGGTATTGTTTTACCCTGATAGGTCTATCTGGATCTTTTATAGATATTTCAAATGGCTCAACATCTATCCTCCCCACAGTCTCAGAAGTAAACCACACCTCTGGGTTTATTTTTGTCTCATCTTCTGCTGTAAGGGCATAAATTTTTACCTTTAGCTGTTGTTCTGAGACTTCTAAATTAATCCCCAATTCAACTATTAAATCTCTCCCCAACAGATTATACTCTGCTTCTGGAACTAACAAAAATGTTCCCAAGGCAAATTTATTGGAAGCCTCTATTTCAACGTTCTTAATTATAGGTACTTTAAAAGCTCCCCTTTAGCTCCAATCACTTGAACTTTGTCGGATGAGATTTCACATCCTTAGGTAGTTGTTGTACAGTTGATCTCTCTGCTCCCGAGTCCACAAGGAACTCAATAACTTGTTGCTGAGGACCCACTTTTAATTTTATCAAGGGCTCTGTATTCTTTGGAGTCCCCAGCAGATAGAGCCCCTGACCCCCCTAGTCTTCTAAAAAAATCTGCTCGTCCCTCTGCTTCTTTTTGCAATTTTTCTGAATATGTCCCTTTTGACCACAATAATGACACTCAATTTCTCTGAAATTTACCTTCCTACTCCATCTTGGCTGTGCCTGATCATGGAGCCTAAAGGATTCTTTTCTCTCTTGTTCCCTGTTACTATTTTGTTCTCCTTTGATAGCTGCTACTAAAACCCGTGTCTGTCTCCTCTGCATATCTTCCTTTTTCTTTTGCTTCTCCTCCTCTCTTACCTCATCTCTCCGAACATACGCCTCCTGCGCTTCTCTTAACAACAAATCCAAGCCTTTTGTTTGCCAATCTCTATTCTTCTCTAACTTTTTCCTGATATCCTCCCACGATCCCTGGACAAATCTAAGTTTGAGTACCGCCTGTCCCATGGCATCATCCTCAGGATCCATTCCTGAATACAGTTGAAAACTCTTTCTCAATCTCTCCAACCAATCTGTGGGTGACTCGTCCTTCTTTTGATATTCCTTAAATGCTCTATCTATGTTCTGCCCTCTAGGGACAGATTCCCTTATTCCTTGCACTATCATACCTCTTAGGTCGTCCATTTTGGCCCTGTCATCCGGTCTCTGATTATCCCAATTAGGTTTCTCAACGGGCCACTTTGTCTCAGCAGCCGGTCCCTGCTGGTGCCTCCTATCCCAATTTCTCATCCCAGCTACTCTAATCATCCCCCTTTCTTCTACCGTAAACAAGATGCCCAGTATAGCTTGCAACTCGTCCCAGGTATAGGTATTTGGTCCTAAGAACTGATTGAATCTTTCAGAAACCCCTATGGGGTCCTCTAGTAAATTCCCCATTTCCTTTTTAAAAGCTCCTACGTCTCCAGAGCTAAGGGGTACTGACACAAATCCTATCCCTCCTTGTCTTCCCGTCAAAGCGGTCTCACGAAGGGGGTATAACTGTGACTGTAGAGGGGGGTTTTCAGTTTTTCCATGAGTCGATGTCATGTCATGATTTAAGAACGACTCACTGGCCCTTTCGGCTGATAGAGGTGTAGAGGTAGATGTTAAAATGGTAGGCTCTTGTCCTTGCTTAGACAAAATGGCGGACTCCAGCCCTTGTGCAGGCAAAATGGCGGATTCCCGCCCTTGTGCAGGCAAAATGGTGGACTCCCGCCCCGTTGGACACAAAATGGTGGGTTCCCGCCTTTGCGCAGGTAAAATGGCGGATTCCTGCCCTTCTAATGGTAGAATAAAAATTTCCTGCCCTTGTGTGAGTGAAATGGCGGATTCCCACCCTTGCTCAGGTAAAATGGCGGGCTCTGACACTGTTGGAGCACTGGGTATCACTTTACTAGCTCCACTATATGGGGGAATATAAGGTGGAGATGAACTCCGAAATTCAGGATCCCTACTAGAGTCCACTTGCTTCCCTTTTTCTTTTAGAGGAAATAGCCGGGTAGGTGTACTAGCTCCCAGCCAAATAACGGCATATTGACTTTCCTCTAGACAATAGGGTCTCTTATCGCTAACATAATAATTCAGGATCTCACAAATCCAGCCTTCTAAGGTACCATAAATTGGCCAATACACACCATCTCTGATCTGTCTACCTCCCCACACTTCAACACAATAATAAACCAGCTTATCCCTCGACTTCCCGAGAGTATGTGGGTTACTATTCCAACTTCTCAACAATATTCCTAATGGGCTGTTTGCTGGAATGCCCTGCGACCTAGCCTCAAAGCCGCTTCCTTCACATCCTCTCTCCTCCAGAGGATCTATTTTCGTCTTACTCACAACTCCACTTCCCTTTTCGGTAGATAAATCCCTAACACGGTTCCTTTCACTCTGGGAGCCGCAGCTGCCTAGTACAGACTGTCTTTTCTCCCGAGGGCACTTCTTCGCCATATAGATTTTACTCCCTAGTCCTTTTCCCCTCCGGGAACCACCAGACCTCAGGAGCTGTTCCTCATCAGAGGACCTGCCTGGCTGCTCTACCGTACAGCCACCCATGGGTGGGGAAACCTTGCTCTTCCCCGAACCCATCTTCTGGGGTGCCTTCTCTCACACACACACTCACTCAAAACACAAACGCTTCCCCCTGGTCGTGGTCTGCTCCCTCGCAGGCTACAGAAACCGCACTACTGAAGGGTCCACAATCGCTTCGTTCTCAAAGAACGTCTCAAGCAGGCACACCCCAGGACCCCCTCCCAACCGCCAAGGGGGTACGCTATACTCACCTCTCCTCGGATGAGTCTTCGCTCTTTCTGGCAGCGTCACTCTGGACACTGGAGCGGACCCTCCCCAACCGGACAAACCACAGCCTTTGATCGGCTGTCGCCCTCAATCAGAGCTCACCACAAATCCTAGCTACCCTTGAGCTAGACGTTGTCCGGACCCGCATGCAGAGATTATGGAGACCTGCAGAAACCCAATTCCTTTTACTTGTTTGCCTTAATAAACTGGTCAGTATGGAGAAGCTGAATAATAGAATCGCCCTCCCCAGAGAGTGTTTCTATCACTCAGGGGGTCTCCATCCGAGTCACGGCACCAATTGTAATCAATAGAATGAGGTTATAATTTCGGTTGCAAGGTAAAACAAAGGTTTATTAATGCTAACAAGCAAAAGCGGCCAGCCGGGCGGCCGGGGAGACCCTTGCTCCACCACAGTCCGCAAAATGGGGAACCCAAACAGCAACAATTATACCCTTTGTTGACGCCACCCCCCCAAGTCATGTTCATAGTCCATTGGTGGGAGGTTCGCGGGCTGCTCCCTGCTTGGTTCCTCTTTCACGGGCAGATCTGTGGTTGGCTCCTCCACTCGCGGGCATCTGCCGTTGCTGAGGGGCTTCCTCCAATGATTTTAAAGTCATTAGTCCCTATGAGGCCGTGGTCCTGGAATTTTCCATCGGGAGATGTCATCTAATCATAGGACTCCTCGTGGCTTGCCCCTCCATATTAGTCCATATCAATATGCCTGTAATCAAACAGCTCCAAAATACTGAGTCACTCTGCGTTGTGTTCTACAGCATACAAACTTGTGGTTAGATATTTCATAATCAGTCAACTCATGACTCTTAACAATGTGGTTAGTAAAATACAGCAACTTTATTAACCCTTTTGAGCAGCAAATTTCCTGGGTTTACTTATAACACCAACAGCTAGAATTTTTTACCGAATGGAGTGCCAGTTGTGCTACAGGAGTTGCAAAACCTAGGCAGAAAGGACACCCTCTCTTTGGTGTTTCTGTTGACATGCTCATGGGTTTTGGTCAGTACAACACTGCATATTTGCAAAATCAGTTTCCAAATGAGGTATTAAAAACTAGTCAGGAATTGGCTTATAAGTCATTGCTTATGATAAGGGATGCAAAGTCAAGACTCCCATGTATTTCAATTGAGCAAGGACCCTCGGAACCGTATGATCAATTTGTAGATCGTTTAAATGAGTCAATAGATTCAGATCCAGACATAGATGATAACATGAAAGCAAAATTCTTAAACATGCTGGCCTATTATAATGCTAATGAAAATGCAAAACAGGTTTTGGGTACACTACCTAGGAGTCCCACTACAGCCCAGTTTTTAGAAGCTGCTGAAAACATGGTCCAACAAGAGAAAGCAGCCTATTCAGCTGATGCTACAACTGCAGCTATAAAACCCCTTTTGTCTGTGGAGACTGACACTTCTTCAGATTCAGACATAAGTTCTGATGATGATGAAGAAAATAATGCTGGAGTTTAGAACAAATCAGCAACATTCCCAGAATTTTTTCAGAATTATTAAATAATAGAATTAGTATAGTGGAGTTTGTTATAGAATAAAGCTGTTATAAGTTTAGAATTATTAACATAAGAGTATTTAGTAAAGAAATCAGTGCTTTAAGAATTTTTAACACACTTTCGCACAAAGAAAAGGGGGAAAAGAGAGATATCAGTTTTCCTCTATTGACTTGCAAAAGTGTTTCATATGTTTTAAGTTTTTTGTGCACAGGTTTTTTCTGATTTTCTGCACATAAATGAAACCCTGGAAAGAAGCTGGTTCTTCAAAACAAGGCTGATGTTGTTGCTGTTGTAGGTAACAGTGAATTACCAAAAGGGCACAGTATTCAGTCTTATTGAGAGCACAATTTATGAGCACAATTTTTTGATATTTCTAAAGCACATAAGTAAGTTAGGAAGCACATAATTATAGAGGTTTAGAATTCAAGAAAGTGTGTTGTGTGAACTTTAGATTATTCACTATATATTAGTAAAAGAAAGTTTATCTATTTGGTTAAGACGCTTTAACATCATAAGGTACTAAAGAATTATAACTTTTTAGCTCATAAAACACAGTGATATGGAATTCAAAAGTATGATTGTGTGAATGGTTGACAGTGGCCACTGTGAGAGTTTGTATGTTTGCATGTGTGTGTGAATGCATGATGATTAATGTGTTTTGATCCATCAAATACACAAACATCTTCAAATACAGAAGCCACATAACAAAAATAAATGGAGTTCCATTTCCAGAAATGTTTTATACTGAATAAAGATTTTTCAAGAATAAATCCTATATTTAGAAAAGCACTTTTAAGAAAATTTAAGAGCACAAACCTTGAAGTTATTAAGTTGTTAAGTTTGTTAATGTACTATTATTGTTATATGTAATCATGTTTGTTGATATGTTATTGGTACAATAAGGAGTATTACAGAAATGCAAATCAAATTGTTCAAGAACAAAAAAGGGGATTTGTCGTAAGGCAAAAATTGTGTGAACAATTTTCTTTACATTTCTGTGTGTTTCACCTTAGCATGGCTGGGTGCAGATAGTAAAAAATGCTGCGCCACTAATATGGTTGAAGGCCTTGTGCCAAGATGCCAAGGAGGAGTTTTTGGCAGGTGAATAAAGTTTTCTCATCTCCTATGACCACCTGTTGTGGTCCAATTAGCAGGGAACAGCAGAGCATGTTTTCCTTATGTAACCAGTGTAGTGTGAACAAGAAGCTGAGCGTCATGAGCACTATATAATCTGTCTTTCTCCTAATAAATCCGACATTTGCCTGATCATATTGATCCTGGAGCAATCTGTCCATACCCTTCCATCGATACCCATTCCCATTCCAGGTGTTCCCAACCCAGTTCCTGGTGGCTCCATTCCACTTCCTGGTGTCTCCATTCCCATTCCTGGTGTCCCTAACCTGCTCCCAGTGTCTCCATTCCCTCTCCCCGGTGTCCCCATTCCCATTCCTGGTGTCCCTAACCTGCTCCCAGTGTCTCCATTCCCTCTCCCCGGTGTCCCCATTCCCAATCCAGGTGCCCCCATTCCCAGTTCCTGATGTCTCCATTGCCATTCCTGTTGTTCCCAGTCTGCTCCCAATGTTCCCATTCCCATTCCAGGTGTTCCCATTCCCATTCCAGGTGTCCCCATCCCCATTCCCCTTGCCCCCATTCCCATTCCTGGTTCCCAGGGAGGAACTGCCGGATGCCGGAGGGCGAGCTAGAATTTATTGCCCAAAGCAGGAGATTTTCACACCAAAATTAACCCCTTGGTGATGTCACCACTGTCCCTGTGATGTCACTGCTGTCCCCATAATGTCACCAATGTCCTTGTGATGTCACCAATGTCCCTGTGATGTCACCGATGTCTCAGTGATGTCATTGATGTCCCTGTGATGTCACCGCTGTCATTTCCCCTGCTGGTTTACCTTTAAACCAGCACACCAGGGCTGTGCCCAACGGGGGTCCCTGTGGATCATCCAACGCGGGTCCTCCCATGGCTGATGGAGTTGGAGCAGCGGCCGAAGCTCTTCCCGCAGTCGGGGCACTCGGGGCTTCTCTTACCGGTGGGTCCATTGGTGGGAGGTCAAGGAAGAGCTCTGCCTGAAGCTCTTCCCACACTCCCCACACTTGTGAGGCCTCTCCCTGATGTGGATGCCAAGGTGGGTGTAGAGGGTGGAGCTGTCCAACATTCCCTACACGTGTAGGGCTGTTCCCCAGTGTGGATGTGCTGGTGGCTGAGCAGCTTGGTGCTTGTGCTGAAGCTCTTCCCACATTCCAAGCACTTGTAGGGCCATTCCCTGGTGTGGATGCAACGGTGTTTGCAAAGGCTGGAGCTGTCCCTGAAGCCCTTCCCACACTCCCCACACGTGTAGGGCCGTTCCCACTGTGGATCATCTGGTGTCGGAGCAAGGCAGAGATCTGATTGAAGTTCATCCCACATTCCCCACACATGTAGGGCCTTTCCCCACTGTGGATCATCTGGTGTTGGAGCAGGTTGGAGCTCCGTTTGAAGCTCTTCCCACACTCCCCACACGTGTAGGGCCGTTCCTCACTGTGGATGCGACGGTGGTTGCGGAGGGTGGAGCGGTCACTGAAGCTCTTCCCACACTCCTCACACGTGTAAGGCCGTTCCCCAGTGTGGATGTGCTGGTGCCTCAAGAGGTTGCATCTCTTGCTGAAGTTCTTCCCACATTCCAAGCACCTGAAGTGCTTTTCCCTGCTGGGAGGTTGCTCAGGAACCACCAGCTCGCAGCTCCACCTCAAGCTCCGGCCGCCTTCCCGGCACACGCTGGCTCTTTCCTCCTCACAGCCCCCTGGGCTGGCTTTGGAGCCCCTCCTGCGGGGGCATCTCCGGCCCTTTTCCTCCCCGCTGCCTTCCTGCGCCGGGGAGCCCTTCAAAACGGCCTCTCCCACCAGGCTCTGCCGGGGGGATTTGTCCTCCGCGCTCTCCGGCCTCACCTCGGGGCCTGGGGCAGGAACCAACAAGGACACGCAGGGGATTTGCCTCCGGCCCACAGGGAAGCCCAAGGACATCCCCCCAACTCCGGCCCCGGCAGGACGGCCACAAAAGACAAAAGACCCACCCAAAGGGGCACTGACTTCCTCCTCACCTGCCTGGGGGGCCCAAGGCATCTTCCTCTTCCTCGCAGCCTCCTCCTCCATCCGCCCAAGCTTTGGGAAGCAGAAATCCTGATGGGGGGGAAAACAAGGGGTGAGCGCGTTGCCTTGGGGGTTCCTCCTGCCCAAGTCCAGCTCTAGGACTCACCGGGCATCCTGTGTCCATAAAAACCCCCAAAACAACAACATTCAGCCCAAAATCCCCTCCCAGGAGTTCCCCCTCTCTGCTCTCTGGGGTTAGGGGGGTCCCCCCTGTCTGGCCTGATGGTACTTCTGCCTGCATTGGGGGTCCCCCTTCTCTGGGCTGCCGGGGGTCCCGCGGCTCCAGGGGGTTCCCACTCTCTGGGGTCCCCTTTAGTGTTGCCAGGGGGGTCCCAGGGCTCACTTCTCCCCACTCTGCCTCCCGGGGCCGGCCGGCCCTCCTCTCTCGGCTCCCACCCTCGCAAACCTCTTGGCGCTCTCGGCTCCCACCCCGCCTCAAGGCCCCCCCTCCTCTCCACACTCCAAGGCCTTCCCCCTCTCCGGGACCCCTGCTTAAGGGGCCCGGCGCTCCCTCTCTGCTCCCCCCCCTCCAGCATTCCGGGGGTCCCCCAGCTCCGGGATCGCCCCTCTCCGCTCTCCCCACTCCGCGGCTACCGGGGTTTCCCCCCGGCTCTCACGGGGGCCCCCAAACCGCTCTCGCCCCCCCCGCCATTGCCCAGCCACCGCCAGGACCTTTTGGCTGCTCTTCTTTGTGCTCCCGCTCGGCTCCTCCCTCGGCTGGGCCGCCGCTTTTGGCGGGTTTCCTCCTCCGGGATCCGCCCCCTCAGCCCTTCTCCCCCCGGACCAACCCCTTTGGGCCACCCTTGGGCCCCCCTTGCCCAATGAGTCTGATTATACAGACAAACCATTTGGTTTTCACCCACAAAACCCAAATGTATAACCCAGCACCCTGGAGCATGGTTTTCCTTGGGTCCCCCCAAGTCCAAAGTAAAGGGAGAGGGGAAAAAAACCTGCTGGTGGGAGAGCTGTTGCAGTCTGGTCAGAAGTGGTGATTGCAGTCCAGTTGAGGGTGGTGGTCTCAGTCTAGGTGAGAGTGCTGAGCTGCAGCCTTCCTCTGGATCCCACGAGTGGTGGAAAGGTTCTGAAACTCCAGGTTTATATATTCTCCAGTTCAGGCAGGAATGGTCAGTCGTTCCCTCAGAGCGGGGAATTCCATAAAAGGATGCTTAGTTCGTTCCCTCAGAGCGGCGAATTCCATAAAAGGATATGAGAATTCTCAGAGTAGGGAATTCATAAAAGGGTATGAGGACAGGGACACCCCCCCACCTCGCAGGTCCCCACCCCCCGAGAACAGTTCCTGGGAAAATGGCATGGAAGGCCATAGAATACACACTTTTGGGCTACACCCATCCAGTGAGGAATCGGTCCCAGCTGTTCTAACTAGGACACTGTGTCCGTCATCGCTGCCATCATCATCATCATCGGCCTCGTGGCAGTCGGTGTCTGGAAGCTCCGATCCGGTAACTCCCGGGATGGGGGTCGGCAAGGGGCACGGATCCGCCCGGCAGCATTCCGGGGATCCTGTGCCACGGGTGCTGATCCCACTTTCTTTCCATAGGGAAGAGGGAGGGGAATGGATACGACCCCGCGCCCACCAGTGAGTCCCAGCGGCGTGTGTGGATCCAGATCCTCTGTGCAGGGATCCCAGGATGGATGCCGGGATTCCAGAGGGGAATGGGGGCCTAATGGCTGGAGCGGGATTGGAAGGGGATTGCAGCTCAGGGCAGGATTCCAGAGTGGGATCAGGTGGATCTGTGGACTGGGATCAGGGCTGGATTCTGGAGTGGGATTGGTGTGGGATGGATGGAGTGGGATTGGGGTGGGATGGACAGAGCAGGATCAGGTGGGATTCTGGAGCAGTCCCTACTCTCCCTGGGCTCCACAGCCAGATCCATCCCCTGGGATGGGAACAGGGACATGGTGACTCCTTTCCCCGCTCTCATCCCAGCAGGAATCACAGCCTGAGCGATCCTGGAGCTGGATCCGCCCCTTCCCTCTCCCTGCGGAAAGGCAGGAGCTGCTGGCAGAGCTCATCCCGCTGCTCCCACCCACCCCGGCCCCCCTGCGGCTCTTCCCCATGGATCAACTTCCTGCTTTTTCCCGTGTGAAATCCAGGACCACAATTATTCCTGAGGCTTTAATTTGGGTGTGAAAATCTCCTGCTTTGGGCAAGAAATCCTGGCTCCTCCTCTGGCATCCGGCAGTTCCTCTGTGGGAATCAGGAATAGGAATGGGGACAGGGGGGACTGGGGTGGGGACATTGGGGACAGAGATGGGGACACTGGGAGCAGGTTGGGGACAGCAGGAATGGGCATGGAAACTCCAGGAATGGGAATGGGGACACTGGCAGCAGGCTGGAGTCGCAAGGAATGGGAATTGGGACACTGGGAATGGGAATGGGGACATGGGAGACCAGGATAGGGATAGTGGGGACAGGGATGGAGACACTGGGAGCAGGTTGGCTCAGCAGGAAGTGGGAATGGGGACAGGGATGGGAACCCGAGGAATGGGAATGGGGACAGGGATGGGAACCCCAGGAATGGGAATGGGGACAGGGATGGGAACCCCAGGAATGGGAATGGGGACAGGGATGGGAACCCCAGGAATGGGAATGGGGACAGGGATGGGAACCCCAGGAATGGGAATGGGGACAGGGATGGGAACGTGTCGCTCCAGGAGTTGGTTCAATACAAAGGTCGGTCCCTGGCTCGAGGCCACGGGAAGCCCCTTCTTTGGGAATGTCTGGGAACCAGGTGTCAGAGGTTTGAAAAGAGGTGTTGGAATTGTTTCCCAGTGTCCCCCCATTCCCATCTGTGTCTCCCGGGATGGGGTGGGTTGGAGCGGAGCCGCAGGCGCTGGGCAGGGCCAGTGGGGGGAGGGCGGCTCTCGGGGACACCGCGGTGGCCGCGGGGAGGGCGGGGGGTCCTTTGTTCGGGGGCTTTTGGGGTTTGTCCGAGACCGGACAGAGCGGGAGCTGATTTTGGCCACCTTGTTCTCTTTTCCTGACAGGAAGTTTTTTCCCCACAGGACACCTCGTGGAGAATGACCGAGAGAGAGAGAGAGAGCCCGACCCATCTGGGAGCGAGGTGTTCTGCTTTGGGGACTGCCCTGGGAAAAGGGACTCCTTCACTGCTGGCTGCGAGCACACGGGGCTGAGAGAGCTTTGAACTGCCGGGACAGTTTCTCCCCCCCACCTGGGGATTTGGGAATTTGTTTTGTTTCTTCTGAAAGTTTTTGGTTGCACCATTTGTTGTTTATTCAGATTTTGTTAATAAAAAGGTGCTTCTTTTCCTTTTCCGCACTTCCACCTGAAGTCTCTTAATTTCTAAGTTGTAATCTTGTTTAACCAAGACCCAGTGTCCTCAGGGGGAGGAGGAGGAAAGGAGACCAAGAGGTACCGTGGCCACTCAAACTGCAGAGGAACAACCTGTGCCAGTAGCAGCTGCCCCTCTACAGAAGAAATCCAAGACCAAATCAGCTCAGTTAGTGAGGGATGAAGGGGAAGCAGAGCCCTCAGAACAGGAGCAAGAGGCAGGGCCAGAGATAATCACCAGATCCCCATCCCCGGCTGAGCTGTGAGAGATGTGAAAAGATTTCAGCCTCCAGCTGGGAGAGCCCCTGCTGACCTGGCTGCTCCAGTGCTGGGATATCATGGCCCAGCATATGGAACTAGGTGGGAGTGCAGCCAAGCAACTGGGATCCCTGTCCTGGCATGTTGGGATTGACCAGGGGATTGGGAAGAGGACAGACAGGGGATGAGAGCTGGGTACAGGCTTGGGAATTGCCAGGAGGGCTTTTGAAAGGAGCGTAGGGGAAAGGGATGTCTAAGAACAAGTCCCTCAGGAGAGGGAAGCAGAGAGGTTGAGTTTTGACCCCAACACAAAGGTCTGCAGGGCAGAGCAGAGAATATGCCCACAGAAGATTCTTGTGCGTCCGCCTTTGCAGTTCTGACAGGCACTTCTTGTCACAGCCTGTCCTCTCCATTCCAGAATAGGCCCTGGCAACCAAAGAACCAACACCCCACACCATAGTGCAGACCAACCCATGTGCTTTGGGCCCTTTTGTTGTCCTGTCCATTCTGGTCTATCCTCTCCATTCCAGGATAGCCTCTGGAAACCAAAGAACCAAGCCCCCACCATGTGACAGTTCAACCCCATCCGTGTGCCAAGGGCTCCTTTGTGATGTCACAGCCTGTCCTCTCCATTCTGGAATGGGCCCTGGAAACCAAAGAACCAACACCTCACACCCCCACAGTGCAGCCCCACCTGTCTGCCACGGGACTCTTTGGGATGTCACGGCCTTTCCCCCAGGAAAGAAAACCTGGAACCTTCGGGTTTCACATGCAGTTGGGGGGCCACCCTGGGCACTCCATGGGCAGCAAGAGCTTTCTGTCCTGGCCCTTTTTGTCTGGCAGGAATCTTCAGCTGTGTTCAGTTTGGGCAGTCAGACTGGCAATTTCAGTGCAGGGCTCCCGCAAGTGAACGACAGCCCTTCCCTCCAGGAAAGAAACCCCTTACCCTCGGTCTCTTCTCCTGTTCCTTAAAACACAACCTGCAGGGGAGCTTTCTGGGATCTCTTCTCCTGGGAATTGGGAAGACAGACCCACTCCCATGTTTAACACTTCAGGTCAAACCACCCTTTAACACCTTTCCCAACCCTCCCCAACCTTTCCCAAAGCCCAGATTTTACAGGTGTCCTGTAATTCTGGCCCAATCTCACCCAAACCCACAAACCATGACAGAAACCTCTCAGCCTCACGCTGCCTCCTTCCCATTGCTGTGCCTTATGTGCAGGCAAAAGGCCTTAAAATCAAGTACCCAGCATTCATGGCCTGTTCTTTTTCCCACAAAAGAAGGCGTGGTGAACTCTCCAGACCAGGGAATTGGAAGATCTCCCCAAAACTCCTTTGGTACACGCTGCAGGGCCAACGATTCCTCTGCTCTGCCCTGTCGGCGCTGCTTTGTCTCATCTGGGTCCCCAGAAACCGTCAGCGAAAGCCGGGGAATAAAATCTCTGAGCAGTTGGTTGGGTTCCAGAGGTGACCCTACTTCATTCAGCACTCAAGGGACACAGGAATTGCTCTCTAACACCTGTACATCAGTTCTCAAAACTTTTAACTATTTCTACATTTTAGCAGACAAAAGAATTCCTAAACATTGACTCAACAGTTCTCTGCAAAAATTCTTATTCTCTCTTTTATTGACTCTTGATTTCTCACTTTGCATGATGCTTAGTCCACAGTTTTTGTCCTTTTCTTGCCTTTTCCCTGGATAGGGAGAACCTCAGTAACTGTCTGTGTTAGTTTTGTCTTCATCTCTGGTTTCTCTAAGGGTCTTTGTGGTTTAGAAATTCTGCCTTCTTGGTGTCCAGGTCTCAAAAATAGATTTCTCTGCCAGGTCTCTGACCACTGAAATATGGCAGGCCTTAAACTTTTCCTTTGTTTTTCTAACAAATGGCCATGGCCCAGAACTTGTCCATCATCCATTGTCTCTTGCCCCCATTCAATCTCCTGCCAGCAGTTTCTCCCCACTGCTGGGTGGGCTCCTTTGTCAAGCACTAGAACTTGTTGGGTAACAGGCCCAGTCCTGTTGCACATTTTTCGTGGGGATCTGCAGGAGGGCATTGAGTCTTCCCGGAGCAAATTGGCAGAGGACCCCAAGCTGGCTTGCAGTGTGGATGTGCTGGAGGGCAGGAAGGCTGTGCAGAGGGACCTGGACAGGCTGGACCTCTGGGCCGAGCCCGTGGGCATGAGGTTCAAGAGTGTCTTTGGTGCCTTTGGGGCCTGTGGCCACAAGAACCCCCTGCAGCTCCAGGTCAGGGGCAGAGGAGCTGCAAAGGGTGCCCGTGGGAGAGGCCCTGGGGGTGCTGGTGGACAGAGGCTGAACCTGAGCCAGCGGGTGCCCGGGTGGGCAAGAAGGCCAAGGGCAGGCTGGCCTGGATCAGAAAGAGTGTGGCAGCAGGAGCAGGGCAGGGATTCTTCTGCTGGACTGGGCACTGGTGAGGCCACCCCTGGAGTGCTGTGTCCAGCTCTGGGCCCCTCAATTCAGGGAGAACCTTGAGGGGCTGCAGTGGGTGGAGAGCAGGGCAATGGAACTGGGCAAGGGTCTGCAGTGCATGGCCTGTGAGGAGCAGCTGAGGGAGCTGGGCTTCTCCAACCTGGAGAAGAGGAGGCTCGGGGCTGACCTTCTCCCTGTCCACAACTTCCTGACAGGAGGTTGGAGCCAGGTGGGGGTCAATCCCTTCTCCGAGGCAACAGGCGATAGGACAAGAGGACACGAGGACCTGCCTGTCAGGGGTTGTTTGTCAGGGACAGGAGCAGGACTTTTTGGAGAGAAACAGGGATTAGGTATTGAAATGGGCTGCCCAGGGAGGTGGTGGAGTCAGCGTCCCTGGAGGTGTTTAAGCAAAGACTGGCCATGGCACTGAGTACCGTGCTCTGCTTGACGTGCTGGGGATGGGGCGTAGGCTGGACGCCGGTTGATCTCACAAGTCTCTGCCAAGCTCAGGGACTCTGGGCTTCTGTGCCACCCCAGCCTTTGGGGACAGCCTGCTGGTGGCTCAGAGGCTCCGTCCTTGCCTTGCCTTGCCCATCTCCTGGCTGCCAGGCAAGGGCCTTGTGACATCACAGCCTCTGTGGAACAGCGCGGGGGCTGAAAAGTGTCAGTGCTGCGTCCCCGTGCCCAGAGCCTGGGCAGAAGTCGGCTGGCAGGGACGGGCAGAGACTGTGCAGAGGTGTCAGCTCGTCCCGCAGCAGCACCATGCCCAGCCAGGGCATCTCCTGGCTCCTCAGGCTCTGGGTGCTCCTGCTCTTGCCTGGCCCACTGGAGCCTTGCAGCCGTGCCACAGGTGCCATTGCTGAGAACCGGGGTTTGCCTTGGATGGCCCCTTGGCAGAAAAGGCAGGAGAGGCTGGAGAGAGGGGAAGGAGGGGGGTCAGGCCGCTGGGATGGTGCCGGCGGGCCGTGAGCCCGAAGCCAGCAAGGCCTTGGGCCCACACGGTGTCAGGGGAGGACTGAGAGCCCCCAGGGAGGAGGAAAGCTGGGCAGGCCCCAAGGCTCCTGGGCCTCTTCCTTGGCAGCCCTTTGGCCAAGGCCCCCAGGCAGAGGTGGGGCTCAGCCCCTGCCCAGCAATGGGGCACAGGCTGAGCCCCAGGGACACCAGACCCAGGCGGCCTGAGCTCTTCTTCCTGCAGCGTCTGCCTGGGGCAGCCCAGCCAGGCCTGAGTCTCTGCAGGAGAGGCCAAGCCCAGCCAGAGAGGGCTCAGCCCTCTGAGCCTGCACTCACTGCAAAGGGAACAAAACATTGGCCCAGAGGACATCCTGCCCCAAATGGAGAACTGGAAAGGTCAAGAATAAAATAGTCACCCCCCTCCATTAGTCAAGAAATGTTCAGACCTCTTTCCTAAAAGCATCCAGGACTCAGGTCACCCACTTTTCTCTCTGACAAGGTTTTGCAGGGGCTGCTTGGGAAAGGGAAGCCCTGGGGCCCCAGTGCAGATGGTGGGGCTGCACTCTGGGGGGGTCGGCCTTTGGCTCTTGGCTTCCAGGGGCCCCCAGGAGTCAGTGAGCCGGGCTGGGGCCGAGGGGCAGGACTGGCTGGGATTGCCTCTGGGGCCTGGCCCAGAAAATGGAAGTGTCCCCATGGGGGCAGCTGGAAAGGGCCCAGGAAGGAAATGCTGCCCCAGCGCAGGCTGTGGCAGTGGGGAGTGTGCAGGGGGAGGAGGCTGGGCCAGAGCAGGGCTGGGCAAGAAGGGCCAAGCCGCGGGTGGGTTCTCCCCCGGCCCCCAGGGCCCAGCCCCTGATGGGAGGGCCTTGGGCAGGGCCTGGGGCGACTGCAGGAACCTCCGAGGCAGCCCAAGGGCCGTGCTTTTGGCAGCTGGGTTGACAGGCCCAGCTCTCTGCAAGAGAAGTTGAGGGCTCTGAGCCAGAGAGGGGCTGAGAGCCGGGTCCAGGCTTGGGAATTGGCGGGAGGGGAAAGGGATGTCTAAGAACAAGTCCCTCAGGAGAGGGAAGCAGAGAGGCTGAGTTTTGACCCCAGCACAAGGGTCTGCAGGGCAGAGCAGAGAATATCCCCCACGTGAGATTGTTGTGCATCCCTCCTTGCAGTACTGACAGGCACTTCTCTTCAAAGGTCGTTCTGGGAGCGTCTTCTTGTTCTTTCCAGGTGGGATGCAAGCGGTGGGGGGGCCTTTGACACCAAAGGGGAGACGAGCAAGGTGGGCATTTTCCTGCCAGTCTGAATCAGATGTTAATTCTGGTGGGCTGTATCTTTGGTGAATCTAAGCACATCCCTTGGCATTTGGGTTTTTTCAGGGTGGTTTGCAGCCTGAGAAGCATCAGCAGAGTAGGAAGGAGGTCCCTGCAGTCAGAGGTCAGTGTAAAGCAAGCTGAGAGGGGAGCTTTGGTGAGAATGTTGCCCTCTGAGGGGATCCGTCAGTGTGTGCCTTCCCTGGGGGATTTCTTTGCAGTGGCCGTGCCTATTGCCAGGGGAGCAGAGCCACAGGCCCAGGAGCCGAGCGACAAGGTCAGGTGCTCTTGTGCTGGCCTGGTGGGCAAGGGCAGGGGATTGCAGGGCTCAGCAATGAAGCATTTCCCTCTTCTCTTTGGAGGGAATGTTGCACTCTGAGGGCATCCATCAGTTTGTGCCTTTGCCTCTGTGATGCTGAAAAACCCAGTCCGAAGAACTGCTCAGAGACTTTGGATCTTTGAGCAGCAAAGGGATTTATTGCCGACGTCGGGAGCGAGCGTGGTTCGCACCACAGAGAACTTGGTCGAGAGTTTCACACAATATCGGGGTTGTATACAATTTTCATATATGATTAAATATGATAAATCATATTCATCTGATCACAACATCTATCTATGCATATTAATAATGGGCAAAGCTCGGGCGGAGCTCAGGCAGAGCTTCTCTTGGCCCTCAGTTCTGGGAGGGGTTTAGGTGAGTCTGGGGTCTCTGCTCCTCTCCATCAGTTCCCAGTGTCCCCATCCTGGTCCCTCATGTTTCCACTCCATTCCTGGTGTTCCCATTCCCAGTGCGACCATCCCATTCCTGATGTCCCCATTCCCAGTCCCTGGTGTCTCCAACCTGCTGCCAGTGTCCCCGTTCCCTTTCCTGGTGTTGCCATCCCAGTTCCTGCTCTCCCCAGGCTGTTCCCAGTGTCCCCAGCGTGGTCCTCCAGGTCCCCATTCCCATTCCTGGTGTCCCCATTCCCATTCCTGGTGTCCCCATTCCCATTCCTAGAGTTCCCAACCCAGTTCTGTTTTCCCCATTCCCATTCCTGGTGTGCCCATTCCCATTCCTGATGTTCCCATCCCAGCTCTGTTTTCCGCATTTCCATTTCCGTGTGTCCCCATTCCCAGTTCCTGCTGTCCCCCACCTGCTCCCCATGTCTCCATTGCTATTCCTGGTGTCCCCACCCCATTCCTGATGACCCCAGCCTGTTCCAGTGTCCCCAACCTTCTCCTGGTCATCCCATCCTGCTCCTGGTGTCCCCATCCCTTTCCCCATTGTCTCCTGGTGTTCTCATTTCCATTCCTGATGTCTGCAGCCTACTCCCAGTGTCCCCATCCCTGTCCCCAATGTCCCCATTCCAGCCCCCCTGTCCCCATTCCCATTCCTGGTTCCCACAGAGGAACTGCCGGATGCCGGAGGAGGGAGCCAGGATTTCTTGCCCAAAGCAGGAGATTTTCACACCCAAATTAAAGCCTCAGGAATAATTGTGGTCCTGGGTTTCACACAGGAAAAAGCAGGAAGTTGATCCATCGGGAAGAGCCGCAGGGGGGCTGGGATGGGTGGGAGCAGCGGGATGAGCTCTGCCAGCAGCTCCTGCCTTTCCGCAGGGAGAGGGAAGGGGCGGATCCAGCTCTGGGATCGCTCAGGCTGTGATTCCTGCTGGGATGAGAGCGGGGAAAGGAGTCACCATGTCCCTGTTCCCATCCCAGGGGATGGATCTGGCTGTGGAGCCCAGGGAGAGTAGGAACTGCTCCAGAATCCCACCTGATCCTGCTCTGTCCATCCCACCCCAATCCCACTCCATCCATCCCACCCCAATCCCACTCCAGAATCCAGCCCTGATCCCAGTCCACAATTCCACCTGATCCCACTCTGGAATCCTGCCCTGAGCTGGAATCCCCTTCCAATTCCGCTCCAGCCATTAGGCCCCCATTCCCCTCTGGAATCCCGGCATCCATCCTGGGATCCTTGCACAGAGGATCTGGATCCACACACGCTGCTGGGACTCACTGGTGGGCGCGGGGTCGTATCCATTCCCCTCCCTCTTCCCTATGGAAAGAAAGTGGGATCAGCACCCGTGGCACAGGATCCCCGGAATGCTGCCGGGCGGATCCGTGCCCCTTGCCGACCCCCATCCCGGGAGTTACCGGATCGGAGCTTCCAGACACCGACTGCCACGAGGCCGATGATGATGATGATGGCAGCGATGACGGACACAGTGTCCTAGTTAGAACAGCTGGGACCGATTCCTCACTGGATGGGTGTAGCCCAAAAGTGTGTATTCTATGGCCTTCCATGCCATTTTCCCAGGAACTGTTTTCGGGGGGGGGCCTGCGAGGTGGGGGGGATGTCCTGAGCACCCTCCTACCCTTTTATGGACTGAGCATCCTCATATCCTTTTATGGAATTTCCCGCTCTGACAATCATCATATCCTTTTATGGAATTCCCCGCTCTTAGGGAAGAATTGAGCATCCTTTTATGGAATTCCCTGCTCTGAGGAAACGACTGACCATTCCTGCCTGAACTGGAGAATATATAAACCTGGAGTTTCGGAACCTTTCCACCACTCGTGGGATCCAGAGGAAGGCTGCAGCTCACCACTCTCAACCAGACTGAGACCACCACCCTCAACTGGACTGCAATCACCACTTCTGACCAGACTGCAACAGCTCTCCCACCAGCAGGTTTTTTTCCCCTCTCCCTTTACTTTGGACTCGGGGGGGGGGCAAGGAAAACCACTTTGTTCATGCCCCAGGGTGCTGGGTTATACATTTGGGTTTTGTGGATTAAAACCAAATTGCTTGTCTGTATAATCAGACTTATTGGGCAAGGGGGGCCCAAGGGGGGCCCAAGGGGGCTGGTCCAGGGGGGGAAGGGCTGCAGGGGGCAGATCCCGGAGGAGGAAACCCGCCAAAAGCGGTGGCCCAGCCGAGGGAGGAGCCGAGCGGGAGCACAAAGAAGAGCAGCCAAAAGGTCCTGGCGGTGGCTGGGCAATGGCGGGGGGGGGCGAGAGCGGTTTGGGGGCCCCCGTGAGAGCCGGGGGGGAACCCCGGTAGCCGCGGAGTGGGGAGAGCGGAGAGGGGCGATCCCGGAGCTGGGGGACCCCCGGAATGCTGGAGGGGGGGGAGCAGAGAGGGAGCGCCGGGCCCCTTAAGCGGCGGTCCCGGAGAGGGGGAAGGCCTTGGAGTGTGGAGAGGAGGGGGGGCCTTGAGGCGGGGTGGGAGCCGAGAGTGCCAAGAGGTTTGCGAGGGTGGGAGCCGAGAGAGGAGGGCCGGCCGGCCCCGGGAGGCAGAGTGGGGAGAAGTGAGCCCTGGGACCCCCCTGGCAACACTAAAGGGGACCCCGGAGAGTGGGGACCCCCCAGAGCCGCGGGACCCCCGGCAGCCCGGAGAAGGGGGACCCCCAATGCAGGCAGAAGTGCCATCAGGGCAGACAGGGTGGACCCCCCTAACCCCAGAGAGCAGAGAGGGGGAACTCCTGGAAGGGGAATTTGGGCTGAATGTTGGTGTTTTGGGGGTTTTTATGGACACAAGTTGCCCGGTGAGTCCTAGAGCTGGACTTGGGCAGGAGGAGTCCCCAAGGAAATGCACTCACCCCTTGTTTTCCCCCCATCAGGATTTCTGCTTCCCAAAGCTTGGACGGATGGAGGAGGAGGCTGCGAGGAAGAGGAAGATGCCTTGGGCCCCCCAGGCAGGTGAGGAGGAAGTCAGTGCCCCTTTGGGTGGGTCTTTTGTCTTTTGTGGCCGTCCTGCCGGGGCCGGAGTTGGGGGGATGTCCTTGGGCTTCCCTGTGGGTCGGAGGCAAATCCCCTGCGTGTCCTTGTTGGTTCCTGCCCCAGGCCCCGAGGTGAGGCCGGAGAGCGCGGAGGACAAATCCCCCCGGCAGAGCCTGGTGGGAGAGGCCGTTTTGAAGGGCTCCCCGGCGCAGGAAGGCAGCGGAGAGGAAAAGGGCCGGAGATGCCCCCGCAGGAGGGGCTCCAAAGCCAGCCCAGGGGGCTGTGAGGAGGAAAGAGCCAGCGTGTGCCGGGAAGGCGGCCGGAGCTTGAGGTGGAGCTGCGAGCTGGTGGTCCCTGAGCAGCCTCCCAGCAGGGAGAAACCCTTCAGGTGCTTGGAATGTGGGAAGAGCTTCAGCAAGAGATCCAGCCTCTTGAGGCACCAGCACATCCACACTGGGGAACGGCCCTACACGTGTGGGGAGTGTGGGAAGAGCTTCAGGCAGAGCTGCAACCTCCGCACCCACCGTCGCATCCACAGTGGGGAACGGCCCTACACGTGTGGGGAGTGTGGGAAGAGCTTCAAGCAGATCTCCACCCTCCGCACCCACCATCGCATCCACAGTGGGGAACGGCCCTACACGTGTGGGGAGTGTGGGAAGAGCTTCAAACGGAGTTCCAACCTGCTCCAACACCAGATGATCCACAGTGGGGAACGGCCCTACATGTGTGAGGAATGTGGGAAGAACTTCAATCAGATCTCCGCCCTGCGCCGACACATGATGATCCACAGTGGGAACGGCCCTACACGTGTGTGGAGTGTGGGAAGAGCTTCAGGGACAGCTCCAACCTTTGCAAACACCGTTGCATCCACACCAGGGAATGGCCCTACAAGTGCTTGGAATGTGGGAAGAGCTTCAGCACAAGCACCAAGCTGCTCAGCCACCAGCACGTCCCCACTGGGGAACAGCCCTACAGGTGTAGGGAATGTGGGACAGCTCCACCCTCTACACCCACCTTCCCATCCACATCAGGGAGAGGCCTCACAAGTGTGGGGAGTGTGGGAAGAGCTTCAGGGACAGCTCTGCCTTGACCTCCCACCAACGGACCCACCGGTAAGAGAAGCCCCGAGTGCCCCGACTGCGGGAAGAGCTTCGGCCGCTGCTCCAACTCCATCAGCCATGGGAGGACCCGCGTTGGATGATCCACAGGGACCCCCGTTGGGCACAGCCCTGGTGTGCTGGTTTAAAGGTAAACCAGCAGGGGAAATGACAGCGGTGACACCTAGAATGGGATGGAACACCTGGAATGGGAATGAGAATGCCTGGGATGGGAATGGGGACATCGGGAATGGGATGGGGACAATAGCAATGGGATGGGAACACCAGGAATGGGAATGGGAACACCTGGAATGGGAATTGGGACATTGGGAGCAGATTGGGGACACTAGGAATGGGAATGGGGGCAGCAGGAATGGGAATGGGGACACGTGGAACGGGGAAGGAACACCTGGAATGGGAATGGGAACACCTGGAATGGGAACACCTGGAATTGGAATGGAGACATCTGGAATGGGAACACCTGGAATGGCAATGGGGACACCAGGAATGGGAATGGGGACACCAGGAATGGGAATGGAAACACCTGGAATGGGAATGGAAACACCTGGAATGGGAATGGGGGCAGCAGGAATGGGAATGGGAACACCTGGAACTGGAATAGAAACACCTGGAATGGGAACACCTGGAATGGGAATAGGAACATCTGGAAAGGGAATGGGAACACCTGGAATTGGAATGGGGACACCTGAAATTGGAATGGGGACACCTGGAACGGGAATGGGAACACCTGGATTGGAAATGGGGACACCTGGATTGGAAATGGGGACACCAGGAATGGGAACAACTGGAATTGGAATGGAGACACCTGGAATGGGAACACCTGGAATGGGAATGGGGGCAGCAGGAATGGGAATGGGAACACCTGGAATTGGAATGGGGACACCTGAAATTGGAATGGGGACACCTGGAACGGGAATGGGAACACCTGGATTGGAAATGGGGACACCAGGAATGGGAACAACTGGAATTGGAATGGAGACACCTGGAATGGAAACATCTGGAATGGGAATGGAAACACCTGGAATGGGAATGGGGGCAGCAGGAATGGGAATGGGAACACCTGGAACTGGAATGGGGACACCTGAAATTGGAATGGGGACACCTGGAACGGGAATGGGAACACCTGGATTGGAAATGGGGACACCAGGAATGGGAACAACTGGAATTGGAATGGAGACACCTGGAATGGGAACACCTGGAATGGGAATGGGAACACCTGGAATGGAAATGGGGACACCAGGAATGGGAATGGGAACACCTGGAACTGGAATGGAAACACCTGGAATGGGAACACCTGGAATTGGAATAGGAACACCTGGAATGGGAATGGGGACAGCAGGATTGGGAATGGGGACACCAGGAATGGGAATGGGGACATCAGGAATGGGAATGGGGACACCTGGGCTGGGAATGGGAACATTGGGAATGGGAATGGCAACATCGGGAGCAGGTTGGGAACACCAGGAATGGGAATGGGATCACCTGGGATTGGAATGGGGACACCTGGAATGGGAATGGGAACATTGGGAGCAGACTGGGGACACCAGGAATTGGAATGGGGACACCTCGAATGGGAATGGAGACACCTGGAATGGGAATAGGGAAAACAGAGGTGGGATGGGAACACCTGGAATGGGAATGGGGACAATAGGAATGGGAATGGAGACACCTGGAATATAAATGGGAACACCAAGAACTGGGAATGGGGAAAACAGAAGTGGGATGGGAACACCAGGAATGGGAGGACGGACAATAGGAATGGGAATGGGGACACCTAAAATGGGATGGAACACCTGGAAAGGGCATTGGAACACATGGAATGGGAATTGGAACACATGGAATGGGAACACTTTGAATGGGAATGGGAACACCTGGAACTGGAATGGGGACAATGGGAATGGGATGGGAACAACTAGAACGGGATGGGAACACCTGGAACAGGAATGCAAACCCATGGAATGGGAATGGGAACAGCCGGGCCCGGGCTGTGTCCCTGGGGAAACAGGAGGCCAGGCCCAAAAGAGTTAACTAAGAAATTGGGGCCTGCTAACAAGCTACCAACATCCAAGACCATCTGTGCTCGTTCTGTTCTACTGACTGGAGCAAAGCTTCAGAGAATAGTACAGGAACATGTCCTAGGCCTCGAGGGGATAAATTAGAGAGACAGCAGGATCAAGGAGACATTGGAATAGGAGGAATAGGCCGGGAGCCAGGGCTTTTTCCAAGCTTCAGTGAGCGGGTCAAGAAGAATGGAAGAGAAGGAAGGTCAAGCTGAGGAAGATGAGTTGAAGCCCCCAGAGCCATGGAGGAAGAGTGGAAGTACCCTCAGGACTGAGGGCCAAGAGAAACACCGCCCCAAGCCCCGCCTGAGCTCCACCTCTACTCCGCCTATTATTAATATGCAGAGATAGATGTTGTAATCACTTGAATATGCATTTAATCCCAACTGAAGATTGTATAAAAATGCTGATTTTGTGTGAAGCCTTCCAGCAAGTTTGTCCAGCGCCAGCTGGCTTGCTCCCAACGTTGAATAAACAAATACCTTGCTGCTTAAAGATAAAAAAGTCTCTGAGCAGTTTCTGGGACCAATTTTTCGGATTCAGCGCCCAGTCAGTCCCAGGATGATCCCAGTCACTCCTGGTCTTTCCCAGTCGCTCCCAGTTTCCTCCATGTGGTCCCACTCATTCCCAGTTGCCCCCAGAAGCTTCCAGTATGATCCCAGTTGCTCACAGCCGCTTCCAGTCATCCCCAGTGCACTCCCAGTTGCTCCCAGTATGATCCCAATCACCTCCTGCATGATCCCACTCACTCCTGCTATGATCCCAGGATGACCCCAGTCACCCTCAGTGTGGTCTCAGTTGCTCCCAGCATGGGCCAAGCTTCTCCCACCGTGATCCCAGGATGATCCCAGTTGTCCCCATCATGGTCCCAGTTGCTCCCAGTTGCCCCTAGCACAGACCCAGTCATTCCAAGTATGATGCCAGTCCTCCCTCCTGACAGTCCCAGTCAATCCCAGTTGCTTCTCTTGTAGATCCAGTCACTCACAGTTCCTTCCAGTTGCCCCCAGCCTGGTCCTAATTCCCCTTCCCGTAGTCCCAGTCACTCCCAGTATGGTCCCAGTCACCCCCACCATGGTTGCAGACACTCTACTGGGAGTGCAGACACTCCCAGTAGAGCCCTCAGCATGCTCCTAGTCCTTCCCAGTCACTCCCAGTGTGGTCCCAGTAACATTCCAGTTTCCACCAGTATGATCCCAGTGACTCCAAGGCACTCCCACGATATCCTATGTGGCCTCCAGTTGCTCCCAATAGCCCTCAGTGTGGTCCCAGTTGCTCCCAGTATGATCCCTGTTGCCCCAGTTCTGGTCCTGGAGGGTCCCAGTGTGCTCAGATCCTGCTCCCGGGGGGTCCTGCTGGGTCCCAGTCCTGGTCCTGGTGTATCCTGGTGTCCCAGTCCGTCCCAGTCTGTCCCAGTCCATCCCAGTCTGTCCCAATGCATCCCAGTCCATCCCAATCCATCCCAGTCCATCCCAGTCCATCTCAGTCCATCCCAGTCCATCCCAGTCCCTTCCCAGCCGTTTCCCAGGTCCTGCCCCCCCGCCCCCCAAGATGCTGACGGGGTCGGGGCTCCGTCTTTGGCTTCGTCTCCCTGGGCCTGCCTGGAATGAAGGGGCCGCTGGGACACTGCGGGACCTCCTGAGACCAAAGGAACCCTGTGAGAATTTGGATACTCCTGGAATCAAGGCACAATTGGGACACTGCAGGGCCCTATGGAAAAAAAGGAACCTTGTGACACTGCGGAATTCCTGGAATCCAGGGGCCTTTGGGACATGGGGGCCTCATGGAACCAAAGGAACCCTGAGGTGTTTCCGAAGGTCATGGAATCAAGGGGCCACTGGGACACTGCAGGGCCTCTAGGAATTAAAGGAACACTGGGACACTGGGGCAGGACATCCCCCTGCAATGGCACCAAGACAATGCCCCATTTGCAAAGGGGTCAGTGCTGAGCTGAGAGGGGGCCAGGCCAAGGCAGGAGATGTTGGATCCTGTAGGACGAGGGAAGAATGAGACCCTCAGTATGAGAATCAGCAAGCTTCGTTTATTGATCATTGCTAGCAGCTTAATATATGCTTTATAATTAGTTCATACATATTGCAAAAGCTAAGCTCATTATTGGTTCTGCTTAAATGTTGATCTCACCTCTTACTCATTTCTTTGTTGACACAGGTGGTACTCAGTTGCTTTTTGTTTTGCTAATCACAATGTCCTGTTTGCCAGCCAGCTAACAGGGTACAAGGGCACTGTAACCTCCTATCTAAGATGTTCCCATGGCCTAGGCAAGCCGTGTTCTATAGCCAATTCCCTACAAATACCCCCGTTTTTTTATTCTGGGCCAATAATGTTTTCTCTGTTATAGCACTTACACATTTAACAATACAAGAAAAAACAATATGAACTATTACTAAAATTACAACAATTGTCAACAACCATCATAGGCTTTTCTTTAACAAAACTTAAAACTTATTCAGACATGGAACCAAAAATAGATTGAAGCCACGAGTCCATAGGACTAGTTGTTACTGTTCCTTTCTTTGTGTGTCCTACTGTTTCACTCAGGCTCTACAGTTCTTTTGTGTACAGGCTAGGCAGTTTGTGCCAGCTGGACAAGTTGTGGCTTTGATAAACACTTAATCTAGATTGAAATAATCCCAACATAAAACAGGTTTGAGTCCCATTACCACTTGTGTTATGTACAGACAGTGATCCCATTAAATCTAACTCTTGGGGATCTTTTGCCAGAGTAAGACCTCGAGGGTTAGTACTAAAATAGACACCACAAGCACGACGACAATCCGGACAAGAGACAACAACTGAGCGAGCAATAGAATGAATTAAGCTAAATCGACATCTGAAGGCTTCTGTATGCTGTGCTCTCAGTTTCTCACCAGTGCCCTCCTCCTTGCTCTCAGCCCCGTCACGAGGCTCAGGCAACATGGCCGAGGTGGGTGCTGAGGCCAGGCTGGAGGATGAACTGACATGCCCCATCTGCCTGGACATTTACAGGAACCCTCTGTCCCTGGGGTGCGGTCACAGCTTCTGCAAGGAGTGCATACAGAAGGAACAGAAATATTCCAGCAGGGCCCTTCCCAGTGCCCACTCTGCCTTTACCTCAAAGGCCCCCGTTCAGCCATGAAGACTTGCCTGACCTGCAAGGCCTCCCTGTGCCAAGCCCACCTGAGTAAGCACAGCACAAAGAACACTCAGAAAAAACTACGTCCTGGTGGGGCTCTGTGGTGCACAGGTTTTGGCTGAGAGAAAATCCCCCAGTACAGTAAACTGCTGGAATGCTACTGTGAGAAGGACAAGGTCCACACCTGCACGCTGCGCTCCGCCCCCAGCTCCCACAGGGACCACAAGACCATCAGCTTAAAGGAGGCTTTTGGCCAAGCACAGCGTGTTTTTCCCAAAACTGTAAAAGAGGTGAAAAACTATGAAACTGCACTGGATTGAAGCATAGGAAACTTGCTGGAACAATCCTCTGCAAAGGAGTTCTTTAGAGTACAAACAACGCTTGAAAATTAAGACTTGGCATAACTGGTTGAGAAATGACTGCTTTTTGTGTACATGAACCCTAAATATTTCCAGGGTACTTTTCACTGCACCGTGTCAGGAGCAACTACTAGGCCAAAGAATTGTAGACTCTTTCTGGTTTCAGCGTCCAACACACCCAGCTGATCCTCAGTGGCTACAGCTAGCAGAAATATCATCTATATAATGACAACAAAGACAGTCAGAAAATTGCATTGGAAACATAAACCACTGACAAATTATAGAAAAGCCTTTCATTCCATGGGAGAGGGTTTTCTATGGATAACACTCATAAGGTTCTGCACGAATAATAGATGGAACTAAAAATGCACATCTTTTCTCTATCACTGGGATCTAACTGGATTGTGAGAAGATAACCTGTCAAATCAATAATAACAATGGGTTATTCAGCAGAAAGCACAGAAGGGGTCAGTAAGCCAATGCTTACTAACCATGACTGCACCAACCTGTCTGAGATCATGCAAAGGTTTTCATTTCACAGATTTATTTTTTTTCTTTATCACAAACACAGGGGTAATTAAAGGATTCTGAGATGGTTCAATGTAATCAGCATCAAGCTGCCTTTTGACAAGCTGTTGCAGGGCCAACAGCTGTTCTGTAGGTAGGAGCCATTGTTTAAGTCACACAGGATCTGTATGTTCTAAAAGAAAACTCCAAGCAGTACCTCCTAGTATCACAACCCTAACTCTTGGAATGACTACAGAAGTCTGTTTGTTTGTTTGGACAATTAACAGCAAGCTTTGAGCATCATGAAGAGTACAGGTTGCCTTCGTACAACCCTAAACATTCACTAGTCAAATTATGCAAGCAATACGTCTGGTATGAAACAAGGAGTAATCACAATTAGTGAGGCTATTTTGCTGAGAACACAGCTGCAATGGGTAGGGCATGTTTTAAGGAGGAGAGACTAGCCGTTTTACAATGAATATTGCTACCAGCTGGTGCACGGGAGGGGTTTTGAAGACAATATATAAGGACTCTTTAAAACAACACTTCAGCTCTGGTCACACTGATCAACATAACTGGTCTGCTCTGGGCTCCAGCCAGGAGGCCTGAAGACACACTATCCACAACACTGCAGATGTCTCTGAGAAGGCACGCAGGATGGCCTTGACAGCCTAAAGGCCCCCCTGCAACGAGCTGAGCAAACAAGGCAGCAACATCGACAACTCCTGATTTAAATCCTGGAAAACACAGAAAAGCTCAAAACGACCCTCACTACTGCCATAGCAGATGCAAATGCAATTATTTGATGGTCTAAGGACCTCACCCCGGCACAAGCCTGCATTATCTCTAGCTAGTTATGTAACTAGCAACTTCTGTATCTGTCACAAAACTTGTTTCTCTACAGCGTCTTGCAGCTTTTCCACGAATTGTAAGAATGGTTCCCGGGCACCTGGATGCATAGTGGTGTACCTTGCTTCGGGCTCTGCCAACCTTGCAGTCTGCACCAATGTTTGCTGGTTTATGGTTTCTACTCGCTTTAAAACTGGTGATCTCCTGCGCAGATTACACAGCTAAGGAACAACAGCAGTGGAAAAACTCCACCTGAGACTTAACCTTCACAAATTTCTGAAACAAGGCAGAAATAGAACACCAAACCTACGCAAGAACCCCTTATTCAACCTCAGTTCAGATCAAACAGCTAGCCGGACAGGGCTAGTCCAGAAATAACCAAAGCCTCGTCACTCATGGTGGGAATTTGAAGAATTCATTTACCATTCAGAATAAGGAGTCACTATGGTTCAACAGAATCATGTTACACATCTCTAAAATCTTGACACCGGCAGAAGGTATTTTTAAGTTTACACAGTCACACATTCATGTAGCTTTTCTCTTTCACACAATCTTTTTTCACACACTCTTAGGGGGCCACCTCAGACATCCATCATTCACACACATTTTCAAATAGTCATTGGTTGTGCACTTCTTATCTGTTTCATAATACAAAGGAAATTTATGGCATAGCTGCCATCAGCAATCTGCAAATCCTGCATAACTCTCCATGTAAAAGACAAATACAGCAAGAAAGAACAGAATATTATCTTGGAAATCTTCAACTCTTCTCATAGAGCAATGATATTCTATCATAAAGGCAATAAAACTACTTTTGCAGGGGGCAAGACTATATCCCCTTCTGTCTCATTGTTCTGTCTCCAAGTCTTCTACCTGCACCCTGCCCCTGGGGGAAACAGCCAAATTTCATGTAAGAGAAGCAAAATAACAAACTATAGGAAATTCTTAATAACCTTCTGTAATATGCAAAAAGCTAAGCACGGATGTTCCGTTATTTCTAATCTTGCTTCAAAGGATTTTTTGTCAGTCTCCCTATTTTGAAGAAAACGTTTGAGAATGCCATGAACACGCTGCATGCATAACACCTATTGCTGTAAAAACAATGCAATCTTATTTGATTTATAAGTGGGATATTGTTAATTTTAAGTTGTTTTTTCTCTTTTCCCTTTTTTTCCGTGTTTTACGGTCTTTGCCTCCCCCACGCCCCTCATTGCCGAAGGACGAAGGAGGGGAAGGAGGGGCCGGGCTCACCCAGAGAGATCAGCAGAAGGAACTTAATCACAGAGTCTGCTTAAGAAAAGACAAAAACATAGGAGAGGGAGAGAACAGCTGCAAACAGACACATTTCAGAGAGGGGGTGATTGGTGTAACGGGGAAAAAGACAAACAGCTTTCCCCCTCCCCCAGCTGCACCCCCCAAGGCTTTTGCTACCGTCATTAACTCGCCGCTCTAGGAAGAGGAGCGGCACCAGGGAAAAAACACTCGCTGCAAAGAAGGGAAGGGGAACGCACACCCCCCGGGACCATGGCTGTCAGCAGTGCGGGGGACACAGAGCCCCCCCCGCCGCCCGCCGAGCCCGGGGCCGCCGGCGTGCACGCGCGCGGGCGCACCGCTCCGAGCCGGGGCCGCGCACCGCTCCGAGCGATATCACCGGCCCCGGCCCTGCGGCATCCGGGAGCGCTCCGAGCGATATCACCGGCCCCGGCCCTGCGGCATCCGGGAGCGCTCCGAGCGATATCACCGGCCCCGGCTCTGCGGCATCCGGGAGCGCTCCGAGCGATATCACCGGCCCCGGCTCTGCGGCATCCGGGAGCGCTCCGAGCCGGGGCCGCGCAGGAGCCGCGACCACCGCCACTGCCCCGCTGCCCGGCGCCGCCCCGCAGGCACCCGCCACAGGCGGACAGACCCGGCGCCGGCACGGGTTCACTCAGCACGGCGGTGTAAGCACCCAGCGCCGTGAACACAGCCACAAATGCACAGCGCAGTCCCGCAGCACAGTTCAGATGAAAAGCTGGAAATGTCTTCAGGTGGAACTCAGTCATAGTGTTCGTAAAGTTCATCTCTGGTCCATCAGCAGTGCTTTCACACTGCAGCCGTCGTCTCCGATCGTCCTGGATATGCACTGCCGAGATGTTGCACCGCGTTCATGCTGGTGGGGCCGCTCGGTTGTCCCCGGCCCCGATCCGTGATTTGTCGTCCTGCTCCGGCTCCCTTCAACTCCGCTCGACTCCCTTTTTACACGATTTCTCCGTATGATGGTATCTAGTAGCATTCTAATGCCCTCAGACTGTGCTTTAATGTCTTTTACTGTTCCAGATAACAATCGCCAAGTTGTAAGGAGGGAAGCAGCAACTTTTTCTCCCTTATAGGCAGCAGTAAAGAGCTTATCACTAAGTTCTTTCCAAGTAGAGATAGTAAAGGCAGTTACAGTGTTCGCTTCATATCCCTGGCCCTTACATGAAAGCAGCATCTGCCGCAAAGCCAGTTCGTCTAATTTTTCTTCCTTTTTAAGCAGGATAGACTTCCATATAGATGCAACATTAGATCCCTTTTGTTCTCGGTGGCTCACCTGTCCAGGCGTCTTGTCTGGCTGACCTGGCAGCTTCTCCACTTCTGTCATGTTACACTGAGCTCCGTCTCCGCGTCAACCTCCCACAACTTAACCTCATAACATCTCCATTCTCTTTCATCAAAAACTGTATTAGGGTCCACAAAACAACTTTTAGCAACCCCCGTTGTAAGCAATCTTGGTAATTCTTTTTTCAAAGCTATACCCTTAAGTCCCCGCTTTTCTAAAAAGCACTGGAGTAATGAAAGCAGCACTTGTCTTTCCATACCTATAAATCTTCAGCACACTTTGCAGCCCTTTACAAGACATCGGCGGTGTTGTCGGCCAGGACCCTTCTGTGAGGTCGCCTGGGGCACGGAGTCCAGCTCTTTTACCTCTTGTGCTGCTGCAAGACCGACCGGCTACTGCGTCAGACCGTGGCTTCGGGGAGTGCAGATTTAACTTAGCCCCTGTTCAGGTTTCGGGGACCGCAGATTCAACTTAGTCCCTTGGGCCGCAGATTCAACTTAGCCCTTGGGGCTTACACATTCAACTTAGCCCCTGGGGCTTGCAGATTTAACTTAGCCCCTCTTCGGGTGCCATTTGTCGGACAAGGAAGAAAGAGACCCTCAATATGAGAATCAGCAAGCTTGGTTTATTGATCATTGCTAACAGCTTAATATATGCTTTATAATTAGTTCATACATATTGCAAAAGCTAAGCTCATTATTGGTTCTGCTTAAATGTTGATCTCACCTCTTACTCATTTCTTTGTTGACACAGGTGGTACTCAGTTGCTTTTTGTTTTGCTAATCACAATGTCCTGTTTACCAGCCAGCTAACAGGGTACAAGGGCACTGTAACCTCCTATCTAAGATGTTCCCACGGCCTAGGCAAGCCGTGTTCTATAGCCAATTTCCTACAGCTCTGCCCACATTTGCTACAAGCACACTGGTGGCTAAAGAGCCCAATACGAGATAGACACGTCCAGTTGCAAAAGGCAGAGCAGAAAGACTCCTTGGATGGGATGGACAGGACACGGTTCTTTCTGCGTTGTCTTTTCTCCTCGATGCTGATCCTGCTGCGTTCTCAAAGGAAGCAGCAGCGTTAGAGATGGGGAGTCTCCAGACCTCCCGACTGGAGGCCAGAGTAGATCAGTGATGGAGATCAATATGGCCAAGGCTGAGATGTTGTTTCAGGCAGTCCTTGTATCTCCTCTTCGGGGCTCCTCTCTTGCGGCAGCCGGTGGCAAGTTCACCACAGAGCACGATCTTAGGGAGGGGGTGGTTGGTCCTTCATCCTGGAGACGTGCCCTGCCCAGCACAGCTGTGTTCTCAGCAACATGGCCTCAATCCTTGTGACTGCTGCTTGTTCTAGAACAGATGGATTGGTCACATCATCTGACCAGTGGATGTTTAGGATTGTACGGAGGCAGCGTTGATGGAAGCGTTCCAGGAGTCGCAGGTGGTGGCTGTAGATGACCCATGATTCGGACCCATATAAGAGAGTAGACAGCACAATGGCTCTGTAAACACTGATCTTTGTGCTTTTCTTCAAGTGTTTATTTCACCAAACTCTTTTATGGAGTTTTCCAAAAGCTCTCTATGCCTTTGCTAACCTGTTGTCCATCTCTCTGTCAATCTCACCATCCGAGGAGATGAGGCTCCCTAGGTAATTAAACTGCTGGACTGATTTGAGCTCTGATTGGCCAATGGTGATGTGGGGATGATGGAAGCCTTCCTGAGGTGCAGGTTGATGGAGAACTTCTGTTTTCTTTAAGCTGACTTCCAGCCCAAAGAGCTCAGCAGCCTCAGCAAAGCAGGATGTTAAACGCTGCAGAGCTGCTTCTGTGTGAGCGACAAGGGCGGCGTCATCAGCATAAAGCAGCTCCTGGACAAGATGGTTTAAGGTCTTGGTGTGGGCCTTCAGTCGCCTTAGGTTGAAAGGGCTTCCATCAGTACGATATCGGATGTAGATCCCGTCCTGATCATCGAGGTCTGCCGTGGCCCTTTGGAGCATCCTGCTGGAAAAGATTGTGAATAGGGTTGGTGCGAGAACGCAGCCTTGTTTCACACCACTGGTTATTAGAAAGGGCTCAGAAAGTGCATTGCCATATCTGACTTGGCCGTGCTGATCCTCATGGAGTGAGATGATCTCTTTGAGGAACTTGGGGGGACAACCTAAACGTTCCAAAATCTGCCACACACCTTTTCTGCTCACAGTATTGAAAACCTTGGTGAGGTCAACAAAGGTTCCGTAGAGACCTTTGTTCTGTTCCCTACACTTCTCTTGCAGTTGTCTGAGAACAAATCCCATGTCTGTGGGGCTCCTGTTGGCTCTGAAACCACATTGGCTTTCAGGGAGAATTCCTTCTGCTATAGCGGGTTTTAGTCTGTTCAAAAGTATTCTTGCCAGGATTTTGTCAGCAATGGAGAGCAGAGTAATACCCTGGTAATTTCAGCAGTCTGATTGTGCTGGTTTAAAGGTAAACCAGCAGGGGAAATGAACTCAACCCAAAAGAGAGATTATAAGTCAGAATAACAATTTAATAAAATAACACAATAAGTACAATTATACAGACAAACAGTTGGTTTTAACCCACAAAACCCAAATGCATAACCCAGTACCCTGGGGCATGAACAGAGTGGTGTTTGTTGGGCCCCCTGAGCCCAAAGTAAAGGGAGAGGGGAAAAAACCCTGTTGGTGAGAGTGGTGGTGCTGTCTGGTCAAGAGTGGTGGTTGCAGTTGGGTCGAGAGTGGTGATCTGCAGTCTGGTTGAGAGTGGTGGTTGCAATCTGGTTGAAGAGACATTGGTGACATCACAGGGACAGCAGTGACATCACAGAGACACTGGTGACATCACAGAGACATCGATGACATCACAGAGACATCAGTGACATCACAGAGACATCAGTGACATCACAGGCACAGTGGTGACATCACAGAGACAGTCATGACATCACATAGACACCGGTGACATCACAAAGACAGCAGTGATGTCACAGGGACAGCAATGACATCACAGGGACAGCAATGACATCACAGAGAGAGCGATGACATCACATACACATCGGTGATATCACAGTCACAGCAGTGACATCACAGGGACATTGGTCACATCACAGGGACAGTCATGACATCACAGAGAGAGCAGTGACATCACAGAGACAGCAGTAACATCACAGGGACACTGGTGACATCACAAAGACAACGGTGACATCACAGAGACATCAGTGACATCACAGGCACAGTGGTGACATCACAGAGACATCAGTGACATCACGGGAAAGCGGTGACATCACAGGGAAATCAGTGATATCACAGAGACAGTAGTGACATCACAGACACAGCGGTGACATCACAGACACAACAGTGACATCACAAGGACATTGGTGCCATCACAGAGACAGCAGTGACATCACAGACACAACAGTGACATCACAATCACAAGGACAGCTGTGACATCGCAGACACAGTGGGGACATCACAGAGACAGTCATGACATCACATAGACACCGGTGACATCACAAAGACAGCAGTGATGTCACAGGGACAGCAATGACATCACAGGGGCAGCAATGACATCACCGAGAGAGCGATGACATCACATACACATCGGTGATATCACAGTCACAGCGGTGACATCACAGGGACATTGGTCACATCACAGAGACAGTCATGACATCACAGAGACAGCAGTGACATCACAGGGACACTGGTGACATCACAAAGACAACGGTGACTTCACAGAGACAGCGATGACATCACAGAGACAACAGTGACATCACAGTCACAGCAGTGACATCACAGGCACAGCGGTGACTGTTACGACCCGCCCCAGGAAAAAGGTGGGTTGGTAACTCAGGTTTTATCAATAATTCCCTTGGGGTGGATTAAAGTGAAACGACACTGAATAATCGGTGTCTGAAAACATATTGACAAGGTTTATTTGAACAATTTTGTATCAACAGGTGTGCCAGCATTTTGGGGGCTGTCATATAACAAGGCCAACCTTTCGGGGGAGGAGAAAAATGCATAGGGGAGAGAAAGACAGGGTAAGAGTAAGGGAGAGCAAGAAAGAAGAAAAGAAGAGAGTGGTAAAAACGTAAATAGTCACCGCCCACTGGATCCAGCCATGTAAAAAGCAAGGGTCTGGATCCGCAGGCGGTGGGGAGAGAAGATGGAAAAATCCCCCCCAAACCCCCAAAGTCACCAGTCAATATCCATATCCTTTGCACCTCCCCCAGGCGGGGAGTTGTTTCCATAGGGGGGTGTCCCCCTTTTTGGCGCGGAGTTCATGTGGAGGGCGTGGTAAACTCGGCTCTTCCCGCCTTTTGGGGGCTTGACATCTTCTGCACTGGAGGAGGGGGGATGGGCCCAGCTGCCCATCAGAAAGTCAAAAGCCTGCAGAAGTCTCTTAGAATGCAGAAATCATTAACTGTTCCAGTCTCAGACACTCCCCCAGACCAGCGCTCGTGGGGAGATCTCTGCTCTCAACCTCCAGCAGTGACCTTGGGGGGTCCCCAGCCAAGGCAGGAATCTCCACACCCCCCCCAAGAAGGGTTCTGTTGGAAGAACCTGCCCCTGGGAAAGGGGACTGGCCCTTTCTGGTAGAAACCCATGGACTGACAGTCCTTGGACTCCAGGGGTTCCCTCACCATCAGGGGCTTCATTTGGGGTGAAACCAGTCTGGGGTCCAACATCTCCTGCCTTGGCCTGGCCCCCTCTCAGCTCAGCACTGACCCCTTTGCAAATGGGGCATTGTCTTGGTGCCATTGCAGGGGGATGTCCTGCCCCAGTGTCCCAGTGTTCCTTTAATTCCCAGAGGCCCTGCAGTGTCCCAGTGGCCCCTTGATTCCATGACCTTCGGAAACACCTCAGGGTTCCTTTGGTTCCATGAGGCCCCCATGTCCCAAAGGCCCCTGGATTCCAGGAATTCCGCAGTGTCACAAGGTTCCTTTTTTTCCATAGGGCCCTGCAGTGTCCCAGTTGTGCCTTGATTCCAGGAGTATCCAAATTCTCCCGGGGTTCCTTTGGTCTCAGGAGGTCCCGCAGTGTCCCAGCGGCCCCTTCATTCCAGGCAGGCCCAGGGAGACGAAGCCAAAGACGGAGTCCCGACCCCGTCAGCATCTTGGGGGGCGGGGGGGCAGGACCTGGGAAACGGCTGGGAAGGGACTGGGATGGACTGGGATGGACTGGGATGGATTGGGACAGACTGGGATGGACTGGGATGGATTGGGATGGATTGGGATGGACTGGGATGGACTGGGACACCAGGATACACCGGGACCAGGACTGGGACCCAGCAGGACCCCGCGGGAGCAGGATCTGAGCACACGGGGACCCTCCAGGACCAGAACTGGGGCAACAGGGATCATACTGGGAGCAACTGGGACCACACTGAGGGCTACTGGGAGAAACTGGAGGCCACATAGGATATAGTGGCTTGGAGTCACTGGGATCATACTGGTGGAAACTGGAATGTTACTGGGGCATCTGGGAGTGACTGGGAAGGCCTAGGAGCAGGCTGAGGGTTCTACTGGAATATACTGGGAGTGTCTGCAACCATGGTGGGGGTGACTGGGACCATACTGGGAGTGACTGGGACTACGGGAAAGGGGAATTAGGACCATGCTGGAGCAACTGGAAGAAATTCAGTGACTGGATTTACAATCAAAGCAACTGGGATTGACTGGGACTGTCAGGAGGGAGGACTGGCATCATACTTGGAGTGACTGGATCTGTGCTAGGGGCAACTGGGAGCAACTGGGACCATACTGGAATCACAGTGGGAGCAGCTTGGCCCATGCTGGGAGCAACTGAGACCACACTGAGGGTGACTGGGGTCATCCTGGGATCATACCAGGAGTGAGTGGGATCATGCAGGAGGTGATTGGGATCATACTGGGAGCAAGTGGGAGTGCACTGGGGATGACTGGAAGTGGCTGTGAGCAGCTGGGATCATGCTGGAAGCTTCTGGGGGCAACTGGGAATGAGTGGGACCACGTGGAGGAAACTGGGAGCAACTGGGAGAGACCAGGAGTGACTGGGATCATCCTGGGACTGACTGGGCGCTGAATGCGAAAAATCGGTCCGAGAAACTGCTCAGAGACTTTTTTATCTTTAAGCAGCAAGGTATTTGTTTATTCAACGTTGGGAGTAAGCCAGCTGGTGCTGGACAAACTTGCTCGAAGGCTTCACACAAAATCAGCATTTTTCTACAATCTTCAGCTGGGATTAAATGCATATTCAAGTGATTACAACATCTATCTCTGCATATTAATAACAGGCGGAGTAGAGGTGGAGCTCAGGCGGGGCTTGGGGCGGTGTTTCCCTTGGCCCTCAATCCTGAGGGTACTTCCACTCTTCCTCCATGGCTCTGGGGGCTTCAACTCATCTTCCTCAGCTTGACCTTCCTTCTCTTCCATTCTTCTTGACCCGCTCACTGAAGCTTGGAAAAAGCCCTGGCTCCCGGCCTATTCCTCCTATTCCAATGTCTCCCTGATCCTGCTGTCTCTCTAATTTATCCCCTCGAGGCCTAGGACATGTTCCTGTACTATTCTCTGAAGCTTTGCTCCAGTCAGTAGAACAGAACGAGCACAGATGCTCTTGGATGTTGGTAGCTTGTTAGCAGGCCCCAATTTCTGAGTTAACTCTTTTGGGCCTGGCCTCCTGTTTCCCCAGGGACACAGCCCGGGCCCGGCTGTTCCCATTCCCATTCCATGGGTTTGCATTCCTGTTCCAGGTGTTCCCATCCCATTCTAGTTGTTCCCATCCCATTCCAGGTGTCCCCATTCCCATTCCAGGAGTTCCCATTCCCATTCCAGGTGTTCCCATTCCCCCTGTCCCCATTCCCATTCCTGGTTCCCAGGGAGGAACTGCCGGATGCCAGAGGAGGAGTCAGTATTTATTACCCAAAGCAGGAGATTTTCACACCAAAATTAACCCCGGTGATGTCACCACTGTCCCTGTGATGTCACCGCTGTCCCCGTGATGTCACCAATGTCCCTGTGATGTCACCAATGTCCCTGTGATGTCACTGATGTCTCAGTGATGTCATCGATGTCCCCGTGGTGTCACCGCTGTCATTTCCCCTGCTGGTTTACCTTTAAACCAGCACACCAGGGCTGTGCCCAACGGGGGTCCCTGTGGATCATCCAACGCGGGTCCTCCCATGGCTGATGGAGTTGGAGCAGCGGCCGAAGCTCTTCCCGCAGTCGGGGCACTCGGGGCTTCTCTTACCGGTGGGTCCGTTGGTGGGAGGTCAAGGCAGAGCTGTCCCTGAAGCTCTTCCCACACTCCCCACACTTGGAGGGCCACTCCCTGATGTGGATGTGATGGTGGGTGTAGAGGGTGGAGCTGTCCCACATTCCCTACACGTGTAGGGCTGTTCCCCAGTGGGGATGTGCTGGTGGCTGAGCAGCTTGGTGCTTGTGCTGAAGCTCTTCCACATTCCAAGCACTTGTAGGGCCATTCCCTGCTGGGGATGCAACGGTGTTTGCAAAGGCTGGAGCTGTCCCTGAAGCTCTTCCCACACTCCCCACACATGTAGGGCCTTCCCCACTGTGGATCATCTGGTGTTGGAGCAGGTTGGAACTCCGTTTGAAGCTCTTCCCACACTCCCCACACGTGTAGGGCCGTTCCCCACTGTGGATGCGACGGTGGTTGCGGAGGGTGGAGCGGTCACTGAAGCTCTTCCCACACTCCTCACACGTGTAAGGCCGTTCCCCAGTGTGGATGTGCTGGTGCCTCAAGAGGTTGCATCTCTTGCTGAAGTTCTTCCCACATTCCAAGCACCTGAAGTGCTTTTCCCTGCTGGGAGGTTGCTCAGGAACCACCAGCTCGCAGCTCCACCTCAAGCTCCGGTCGCCTTCCCGGCACACGCTGGCTCTTTCCTCCTCACAGCCCCCTGGGCTGGCTTTGGAGCCCCTCCTGCGGGGGCATCTCCGGCCCTTTTCCTCCCCGCTGCCTTCCTGCGCCGGGGAGCCCTTCAAAACGGCCTCTCCCACCAGGCTCTGCCGGGGGGATTTGTCCTCCGCGCTCTCCGGCCTCACCTCGGGGCCTGGGGCAGGAACCAACAAGGACACGCAGGGCATTTGCCTCCGGCCCACAGGGAAGCCCAAGGACATCCCCCCAACTCCGGCCCCGGCAGGACGGCCACAAAAGACAAAAGACCCACCCAAAGGGGCACTGACTTCCTCCTCACCTGCCTGGGGGGCCCAAGGCATCTTCCTCTTCCTCGCAGCCTCCTCCTCCATCCGTCCAAGCTTTGGGAAGCAGAAATCCTGATGGGGGGGAAAACAAGGGGTGAGCGCGTTGCCTTGGGGGTTCCTCCTGCCCAAGTCCAGCTCTAGGACTCACCGGGCAACTTGTGTCCATAAAAACCCCAAAAACACCAACATTCAGCCCAAAAACCCCTCCAAGGAGTTCCCCCTCTCTGCTCTCTGGGGTTAGGGGGGTCCCCCCTGTCTGGCCTGATGGCACTTCTGCCTGCATTGGGGGTCCCCCTTCTCCGGGCTGCCGGGGGTCCCGCGGCTCCGGGGGGTTCCCACTCTCCGGGGTCCCCTTGAGTGTTGCCAGGGGGGTCCCAGGGCTCACTTCTCCCCACTCTGCCTCCCGGGGCCGGCCGGCCCTCCTCTCTCGGTTCCCACCCTCGCAAACCTCTTGGCGCTCTCGGCTCCCACCCCGCCTCAAGGCCCCCCCTCCTCTCCACACTCCAAGGCCTTCCCCCTCTCCGGGACCCCCGCTTAAGGGGCCCGGCGCTCCCTCTCTGCTCCCCCCCCTCCAGCATTCCGGGGGTCCCCCAGCTCCGGGATCGCCCCTCTCCGCTCTCCCCACTCCGCGGCTACCGGGGTTCCCCCCCGGCTCTCACGGGGGCCCCCAAACCGCTCTCGCCCCCCCCGCCATTGCCCAGCCACCGCCAGGACCTTTTGGCTGCTCTTCTTTGTGCTCCCGCTCGGCTCCTCCCTCGGCTGGGCCGCCGCTTTTGGCGGGTTTCCTCCTCCGGGATCCGCCCCCTGCAGCCCTTCCCCCCCTGGACCAGCCCCCTTGGGCCCCCCTTGGGCCCCCCTTGGGCCCCCCTTGCCCAATAAGTCTGATTATACAGACAAGCAATTGGTTTTCATCCACAAAACCCAAATGTATAACCCAGCACCCTGGGGCATGAACAAAGTGGTTTTCCTTGGATCCCCCCAAGTCCAAAGTGAAGGGAGAGGGGAAAAAAACCTGCTGGTGGGAGAGCTGTTGCAGTCTGGTCAGAAGTGGTGATTGCAGTCCAGTTGAGGGTGGTGGTCTCAGTCTGGTTGAGAGTGGTGAGCTGCAGCCTTCCTCTGGATCCCACGAGTGGTGGAAAGGTTCTGAAACTCCAGGTTTATATATTCTCCAGTTCAGGCAGGAATGGTCAGTCGTTCCCTCAGAGTGGGGAATTCCATAAAAGGATATGTGGGTTCTCTGAGCGGGGAATTCCAAAAAAGGATGCTCAGTTCGTTCCCTCAGAGCGGGGAATTCCATAAAAGGATATGAGGATTCTCAGAGCGGGCAATTCCATAAAAGGGTATGAGGACAGGAACATCCCCCCCACCTCACAGCCCCCCCCCCCCACCCCCGACAACAGTTCCTGGGAAAATGGCATGGAAGGCCGTAGAATACACACTTTTGGGCTACACCCATCCAGTGAGGAATCGGTCCCAGCTGTTCTAACTAGGACACTGTGTCCGTCATCGCTGCCATCATCATCATCATCGGCCTCGTGGCAGTCGGTGTCTGGAAGCTCCGATCCGGTAACTCCCGGGATGGGGGTCGGCAAGGGGCACGGATCCGCCCGGCAGCATTCCGGGGATCCTGTGCCACGGGTGCTGATCCCACTTTCTTTCCATAGGGAGCAGGGAGGGGAATGGATACGACCCCGCGCCCACCAGTGAGTCCCAGCAGCGTGTGTTGATCCAGATCCTCTGTGCAGGGATCCCAGGATGGATGCCGGGATTCCAGAGGGGAATGGGGGCCTAATGGCTGGAGCGGGATTGGAAGGGGATTGCAGCTCAGGGCAGGATTCCAGAGTGGGATCAGGTGGAATTGTGGACTGGGATCAGGGCTGGATTCTGGAGTGGGATTGGGGTGGGATGGATGGAGTGGGATTGGGGTGGGATGGACAGAGCAGGATCAGGTGGGAATCCGGAGCAGTTCCTACTCTCCCTGGGCTCCACAGCCAGATCCATCCCCTGGGATGGGAACAGGGACATGGTGACTCCTTTCCCCGCTCCCATCCCAGCAGGAATCACAGCCTGAGCGATCCTGGAGCTGGATCCACCCCTTCCCTCTCCCTGTGGAAAGGCAGGAGCTGCTGGCAAAGCTCATCCCGCTGCTCCCACCCACCCTGGCCCCCCTGCGGCTCTTCCTGATGGATCAACTTCCTGCTTTTTCCTGTGTGAAACCCAGGACCACAATTATTCCTGAGGCTTTAATTTGGGTGTGAAAATCTCCTGCTTTGGGCAAGAAATCCTGGCTCCTCCTCCGGCATCCGGCAGTTCCTCTGTGGGAACCAGGAATGGGAATGGGGACAGGGGGCCTTGGATGGGGACACTGGGGACAGGGATGGGGACAGTGGGAGCATGTTGGGGACACCAGGATTTGGAATGGGGACGTCGGGACTGGGATGGGGACATTGCGGACAGGGATGGGGACACTGGGAGTAGGTTGCAGACATCAGGAATGGAAATGGGAACACCAGGAGACAATGGGGAAAGGGATGGGGACACCAGGAGCAGGATGGGATGACCAAGAGAAGGTTGGGGACACTGGAACAGGCTGGGGTCATCAGGAATGGGATGGAGACACCAGGAATAGTAATGGAGACATTGGGAGCAGGTTGGGGACAGCAGGAACTGGGAATGGGGACACACAGCAATGGGAATGGGGAAAACAGAACTGGGTTGGGAACTCTAGGAATGGGAATGGGGACCTGGAGGACCACACTGGGGACACTGGGAGCAGCCTGGGGAGAGCAGGAACTGGGATGGCAACACCAGGAAAGGGAACGGGGACATCGGCAGCAGGTTGGAGATGCCAGGGACTGGGAATGGGGACATCAGGAATGGGATGGTCACACTGGGAATGGGAACACCGGGAATGGGAACACCAGGAATGGAGTGGGAACATGAGGGACCAGGATGGGGACACTGGGGACTGATGGAGAGGAGCAGAGACCCCAGACTCACCTAAACCCCTCCCAGAACTGAGGGCCAAGAGAAGCTCCGCCTGAGCTCTGCCCGAGCTTTGCCCATTATTAATATGCATAGATAGATGTTGTGATCAGATGAATATGATTTATCGTATTTAATCATTTATGAAAATTGTATACAACCCCGATATTGTGTGAAACTCTCAACCAAGTTCTCTGTGGTGCGAACCACGCTCGCTGCCGACGTCGGCAATAAATCCCTTTGCTGCTCAAAGATCCAAAGTCTCTGAGCAGTTCTTCGGACTGGGTTTTTCAGCATCACAGAGGCAAAGGCACAACTGACAGATCCCCTCAGAGGGCAACATTCTCACCAAAGCTCCCCTCTCAGCTTCCTTTACACTGACCTCTGACTGCAGGGACCTCCTTCCCACTCTGCTGATGCTTCTCAGGTTGCGAATCACCCGGAAATAAACCCAAATGCCAAGGGATGTGCTTAGATTCACCAAAGATACAGCCCACCAGAATTAACATCTGATTCAGACTGGCAGGAGAATGCTCACCTTGCTCGTCTCCCCTTTGGTGCCAAAGGCCCCCCCACCGCTTCCATCCCACCTGGAAAGAACAAGAAGACGCTCACAGAACGACCTTTGAGAGAAGTGCCTGTCAGTACTGCAAGGAGGGATGCAGAACGATGTCACGTGGGGGATATTCTCTGCTCTGCCCTGCAGACCCTTGTGCTGGGGTCAAAACTCAGCCTCTCTGCTTCCCTCTCCTGAGGGACTTGTTCTTAGACATCCCTTTCCCCTCCCGGCCATTCCCAAGCCTGGACCCGGCTCTCAGCCCCTCTCTGGCTCAGAGCCCTCAACTTCTCTTGCAGAGAGCTGGGCCTGTCAACCCAGCTGCCAAAAGCACGGCCCTTGGGCTGCCTCGGAGGTTCCTGCAGTCGCCCCAGGCCCTGCCCAAGGCCCTCCCATCAGGTGCTGGGCCCTGGGGGCCGGGGGAGAACCCACCCGCGGCTTGGCCCTTCTTGCCCAGCCCTGCTCTGGCCCAGCCTCCTCCCCCTGCACACTCCCCACTGCCACAGCCTGCGCTGGGGCAGCATTTCCTTCCTGGGCCCTTTCCAGCTGCCCCCATGGGGACACTTCCATTTTCTGGGCCAGGCCCCAGAGGCAATCCCAGCCAGTCCTGCCCCTCGGCCCCAGCCCGGCTCACTGACTCCTGGGGGCCCCTGGAAGCCAAGAGCCAAAGGCCGACCCCCCCAGAGTGCAGCCCCACCATCTGCACTGGGGCCCCAGGGCTTCCCTTTCCCAAGCAGCCCCTGCAAAGCCTTGTCAGAGAGAAAACTGGGTGACCCGAGTCCTGGATGCTTTTAGGAAAGAGGTCTGAACATTTCTTGACTAATGGAGGGGGGTGACTTTTTTATTCTTGACCTTTCCAGTTCTCCATTTGGGGGCAGGATGTCCTCTGGGCCAATGTTTTGTTCCCTTTGCAGTGAGTGCAGCCTCAGAGGGCTGAGCCCTCTCTGGCTGGGCTTGGCCTCTCCTGCAGAGACTCAGGCCTGGCTGGGCTGCCCCAGGCAGACGCTGCAGGAAGAAGAGCTCAGGCCACCTGGGTCTGGTGTCCCTGGGGCTCAGCCTGTGCCCCATTGCTGGGCAGGGGCTGAGCCCCACCTCTGCCTGGGGGCCTTGGCCAAAGGGCTGCCAAGGAAGAGGCCCAGGAGCCTTGGGGCCTGCCCAGCTTTCCTCCTCCCTGGGGGCTCTCAGTCCTCCCCTGACACCGTGTGGGCCCAAGGCCTTGCTGGCTTCGGGCTCACGGCCCGCCGGCACCATCCCAGCGGCCTGACCCCCCTCCTTCCCCTCTCTCCAGCCTCTCCTGCCTTTTCTGGCAAGGGGCCATCCAAGGCAAACCCCGGTTCTCAGCAATGGCACCTGTGGCACGGCTGCAAGGCTCCAGTGGGCCAGGCAAGAGCAGGAGCACCGAGAGCCTGAGGAGCCAGGAGATGCCCTGGCTGGGCATGGTGCTGCTGCGGGACGAGCTGACACCTCTGCACAGTCTCTGCCCGTCCCTGCCAGCCGACTTCTGCCCAGGCTCTGGGCACGGGGACGCAGCACTGACACTTTTCAGCCCCCGCGCTGTTCCACAGAGGCTGTGATGTCACAAGGCCCTTGCCTGGCAGCCAGGAGATGGGCAAGGCAAGGCAAGGACGGAGCCTCTGAGCCACCAGCACGCTGTCCCCAAAGGCTGGGGTGGCACAGAAGCCCAGAGTCCCTGAGCTTGGCAGAGACTTGGGAGATCAACCGGCGTCCAGCCTACGCCCCATCCCCAGCACGTCAAGCAGAGCACGGCACTCAGTGCCATGGCCAGTCTTTGCTTAAACACCTCCAGGGACGCTGACTCCACCACCTTCCTGGGCAGCCCAAAAAGCTCTGAGGCATCACACCTCTTCTTTTACAGTTCTATAACAACTTTTTATAAGTCAATCATATTATATTATAGAGCTCCATTTCTATGTCGGTTATGTACACCTTTTATATATCTTTATATACCTTTTATATACCTTTATATACTTTTTATATACCTTCATATACCTTTTATAAACCTTTTAATGCCTTAATAAAATCCCAGGGATCTTATTTGGAACTCCCCGGATCCAGGGACTGAGAGGATCTCCCTGAATAACACTTTCAGTGGGCACTGGAATCCTCAGGGTCCTGGAACCCCTGGAGTATCAACAGCTTTGTCCCTCCACAGGGGTCCCAATTTGTTTCCAATGGTTCAAGTATACAAAATAAACCAAATACCAGTTTCCAAGACCAAATCAACTTATAAGTCCAGAAATCACAAGTTAATATCCAAAATACCAGAAAGGATTTCTTCAAGATTCTTTCTTTGCAACCTGAAGTACCCATAATACAAAAGAAACCAAATACCTGTTTCCAAAACCAAATAAACCAATGAGTCCAGACTCCCAAATTAATATCCAAAATCATGGCTGGGCTTCGCAAATGAAGATTTGGGAAGGGCTCTGCCCACATTTGCTACAAGCACACTGGTGGCTAAAGAGCCCAATACGAGATAGACACGTCCAGTTGCAAAAGGCAGAGCAGAAAGACTCCTTGGATGGGATGGACAGGACACGGTTCTTTCTGCGTTGTCTTTTCTCCTCGATGGTGATCCTGCTGCGTTCTCAAAGGAAGCAGCAGCGTTAGAGATGGGGTGTCTCCAGACCTCCCGACTGGAGGCCAGAGTAGACCAGTGATGGAGATCAATATGGCCAAGGCTGAGATGTTGTTTCAGGCAGTCCTTGTATCTTCTCTTTGGGGCTCCTCTCTTGCGGCAGCCGGTGGCAAGTTCACCACAGAGCACGATCTTAGGGAGGGGGTGGTTGGTCCTTCATCCTGGAGACGTGCCCTGCCCAGCACAGCTGTGTTCTCAGCAACATGGCCTCAATGCTTGTGACTGCTGCCTGTTCTAGAACAGATGGATTGGTCCCATCATCTGACCAGTGGATGTTTAGGATTGTTCGGAGGCAGCGTTGATAGAAGCGTTCCAGGAGTCGCAGGTGGTGGCTGTAGATGACCCAGGATTCGGACCCATATGAGAGAGTAGACAGCACAATGGCTCTGTAAACACTGATCTTTGTGCTTTTCTTCAAGTGTTTATTTCACCAAACTCTTTTATGGAGTTTTCCAAAAGCTCTCTATGCCTTTGCTAACCTGTTGTCCATCTCTCTGTCAATCTCACCATCCGAGGAGATGAGGCTGCCAAGGTAATTAAACTGCTGGACTGATTTGAACTCTGATTGGCCAATGGTGATGTGGGGATGATGGGGGACTTCCTGAGGTGCAGGTTGATGGAGAACTTCTGTTTTCTTTAAGCTGACTTCCAGCCCAAAGAGCTCAGCAGCCTCAGCACAGCAGGATGTTAAACGCTGCAGAGCTGCTTCTGTGTGAGCGACGAGGGCGGCGTCATCAGCATAAAGCAGCTCCTGGACAAGATGGTTTAAGGTCTTGGTGTGGGCCTTCAGTCGCCTTAGGTTGAAAGGGCTTCCATCAGTACGGTATCGGATGTAGATCCCGTCCTGATCATCGAGGTCTGCCGTGGCCCTTTGGAGCATCCTGCTGGAAAAGATTGTGAATAGGGTTGGTTCAAGAACACAGCCTTGTTTCACACCATTGGTTATTAGAAAGGGCTCAGAAAGTGCATTGCCATATCTGACTTGGCCGTGCTGATCCTCATGGAGTGAGATGATCATTTTCAGGAACTTGGGGGGGCAACCTAAACGTTCCAAAATCTGCCACAGACCTTTCCTGCTCACAGTATTGAAAGCCTTGGTGAGGTCAACAAAGGTTCCATAGAGACCTTTGTTCTGTTCCTTGCACTTCTCTTGCAGTTGTCTGAGAACAAATCCCATGTCTGTGGGGCTCCTGTTGGCTCTGAAACCACATTGGCTTTCAGGGAGAATTCCTTCTGCTATAGCGGATTTTAGTCTGTTCAAAAATATTCTTGCCAGGATCTTGCCAGCAATGGGGAGCAGAGTAATACCCCGGTAGTTTGGGCAGTCTGATTTATCTCCCTTCTTCTCATACAAGGTGATGATGACTGCATCACCAAGGTCTGATGGTATAACCCCCACCTAACTCACCCTGGGGTGTCATTCCTTTTGACTCAGTCATTAACCCAGCTCAGGTTAATGTCTTTCTCCCCCTTAACCCTCTGAGGGTCGGCTTGACTCTCTCCTGGAAAACCTTTCAACAGGTCCAGGTACCAGAGAACCTTTCAACAGGTCCAGGCTACACCAGAAAGCCTTTCAACAGGTCTGATGTGCCCGGGTCACACTGAGAGGAGAAAAATTCTCACTATAATTTCACAACGTGGGGATGGTCACCATTTGACTCACCCTCAGTGTCAGTTTTGGACTACACCGATTACTCCACCACATCCAAAGGGTCCTTGTCCCTGACGCCAAAAACGTTACAACCCACCCCAGAAAAGGGGGAGGGTAACCCAGGTTCTTATTAATAAATCCCTTGGGGTGGATTAGAGTGAAACGACACTGAATAATTGGTGTTTGAAAACTTACATATGCAGGGTTTATATTAGAACAATTTTGTTTCAAAGGTAAACAGGTACGTTGCCATTTTGGGTGTTATCATCTGCATCTCTCATCTACAACAATATGGCATAAAGAGAACCTTTGGAGAAAATGCATAAGGGAGAGAAAGGAAAGACAGGAGAAGGGTAAGGGAGAGTGAGGGAAAGAAAAGTTGAGAGTGGAAAGATGAGAGTGGAAAGATTTATGGAGCAGATCATCCTCAGTGCAATCACACAGCACCTACAGGATGGACAAGGGATCAGACCCAGCCAGCACGGGTTTAGGAAGGGCAGGTCCTGTCTGACCAACCTGATCTCCTTTTATGATCAGGTGACCCACCTGGTGGTGAGGGGAAGGCTGTGGATGTGCCTATCTGGACTTCAGCAAGGCCTTTGACACCGTCTCCCACAGCATTCTCCTGGAAAAGCTGCAGCCCATGGCTTGGACAGGGGCACTCTGTGCTGGGTCAGGAACTGGCTGGAGGGCCGGGCCCAGAGAGTGCTGGTGAACGGGGCTGCATCCAGCTGGGATCCGGTCACTAGTGGTGTCCCCAGGGATCAGTGTTGGGCCCAGTTCTGTTTAATGTCTTTATTGATGATTTAGATGAGGGGATTGAGTCCATCATTAGCAAATTTGCAGATGATGCTAAGCTGGGGGGGAGTGTCAATCAGCTGGAGGGCAGGAGGGCTCTGCAGAGGGACCTGGACAGGCTGGAGAGTTGGGCTGATTCCAACGGGATGAGGTTCAACTTTGTCCACAACAACCCCCTGCAGCGCTACAGGCTGGACCAGAGGGGCTGGAGAGCAGCCAGGCAGGAAGGGAGCTGGGAGTGCTGATTGACAGGAGGCTGAACATGAGCCAGAGTGTGCCCAGGTGGGCAAGAAGGCAAATGGATCCTGGCCTGGCTCAGGAACAGGGTGGCAGCAGGACCAGGGAAGTGATTCTTCCCCTGGACTCAGTGCTGGTGAGGCCTCACCTGGAGTGCTGTGTCCAGTTCTGGGCCCTCAGTTCAGGAAGGATATTGAGGTGCTGGAGCAGGTCCAGAGAAGGGCAACGAGGCTGGGGAAGGGACTCGAGTACAAGTCCTATGAGGAGAGGCTGAGGGAGCTGGGGTTGTTCAGCCTTGAGAAGAGAAGGCTCAGGGGAGACCTCCTCACTCTCTACAACTACCTGAGAGGAGGTTGTAGCCAGGTGGGGGTTGGTCTCTTCTCCCAGGCAATCAGCAGTAGGACAAGAAGGCATGGCCTTAAGCTGCGCCAGGGGAGGTTTAGGTTAGATATTAGAAAGAAATTCTTTACAGAGAAGGGAATCAGCCATTGGAATGGGCTGCCCAGGGAAGTGGTGGATTCTCCGTCCCTGGAGGTTTTTAAGATGAGGCTGGACGTGGCACTTAGTGCCATGGTCTAGCAACTGTGGTGGTAGTGGTCAAGGATTGGACTTGATGATCTCAGAGGTCCTTTCCAACCCGTCTGATTCTATGATTCTATGATTCTATGATTCTATGATTCTATGATTCTATGATTCTATGATTCTGGTGCTTTTCCCAAGCTGTGTTCTCTCCAAAGCAGCTTGTGAGGAATTTTTGCTGTGTGCTGGCTAAAGGTGATTTATGGCCTAACACCCCCTCTGTGATTAATGGAAACAAGGAATCCAAAGGCAAAGTGGGCCCATTGAAAGATTAGGAAAGGTCTCTAATGTCCAGGAAGGGCCCCGTGCTGCCCCCAGACTCTTGGCTGTGGCTCCTTGGGGCGAGTCTGTGATTCCCCCCGAAACTGGGGCTAAAAGGTTCCCCTTTGCAATGGTGCCCGTCTGTGCCTGGTGCATTGGGAGAGGCCTGTGCCGAGGGCAGAGCTGGAGAGCCCCTGTGCTGCTCCAGGCCTGCAGAGCTGCCTCTCTGCCTGCAGCCCTTGCCAGCTGGGAGCGGGCAGGCCTGCGGGCTCCCTGCCTGCTCTCCAGCCTCTCCCGGGCCTCGGGCGCTCCAGCCCCGGCCCACTGGGGCTCCGCTGGCCTCGCTCCGTGGGGCCCGTGTCTCCTGCCCCTGGGCAGCCCCAGCCCACCCCGCTGGGCCATGGGCTGGCTTTGCCCACAGCCGGGAGCTTGGAGAGCCTGGGGGGAAAGCTTCTGCCAGGGGGGTCCTTCCCAGGCCTCCCGTCAAACCAGGCGGGGTCTCTCCTGAGAACAGGAATTCTCCCTTGCTCGGCAATTTTCCAGGGGCCTTTGCAGTGGAAGTTTCTGGCAGGGGAGTTACAAAATCGGGAAGTTTCTGAATGCTTTTCAGTTGGGGTAGTTGTCACATGAGTGTCCAGGTTTTGGAGAAGAGATGCTGAACAAGGGCCCTCTGTATCCAGCTGTAAATACTCTGCTCAACAGACAAGGTCAAGCAAAGTTCAAGCTCCAAACAAGCACCAGAGACCACCAAGAGGCCACCAAAAGGCCCCAGTGACCAAATGAGGACTTTGGAAGGAGTTCAGAAGGGCCTCTCTGAGCTAATTCCCATGGGTGTGATCTTTCTGAGGGAAGGAGTGAATATGTAAGACATTTGCTGGATGTGTAAAATTGTGAGTAAATCTCAGTTGCCCTGGGGGTGAACCAGACACACTCATGGTTGGGGGGAAGATCCTCCCATGGGTGAGGGGCTGATAACAGAGAATGGCTGCCCACTATTGCTCCCAAATTGAGCCTTGGGGGTTTCTTTTCTGCCCATTTAGGGTCCCACCATGAGGAGACAAGTGACCCTTGCAGCCCTGGGCCCCATTGCCTCCTTGTCCCTGCTCAGCAGCCTGGGAGGTTGTCACAGGTTTACTTGTTCAAAAAAACCCCGGCAGGGAATCTTTCTTTGCCCTGCATTGCTGTAAGGGGGGGATGTTGAACGGGGGAGGGGAGTTTTTGCCTTGGGTGATTGACCCACACAAAAGAACCAACCAGCACATCCACATTCCAGGTTGAAGACCCTCCAAAGGCTGTGGGGGGGTGTGGGGTTTTTTTTAACTCTCTCCTCAGAAAGGGGAGGCACTGCCTGGAGGATGCCACTTGCCCCTGCATGGTCCCAGTTGCTCCCAGTATGATCCCACTAGGAGTCCAGTCACCCCCAATGATCCCAGTAAATTCCAGACACTTTCAGTGGATTCAGTGAATCCAGTTTGATCCCAGTCATCCCCAGTATGGTTGCAGTCCCTCTCCCATACTCCCAGTATTATTGCAGTCACTCCCAGTATGGTCCCAGTATGAGCCCAGCAGGGGCCCAGCTGCTCCCACTCTGATCCCAGTTGCCCCCAGTGTGGTTGCTCCAGGATGGATCAGGAATGGGGACCCCTCTGTGCCCCCCCCTTGTGTCCCCCTGTTCTGGGGGAGGTTTGGGGGGACATCTGCACCCCAACACGGCATCCAACGCATCCCAAAGTGTGCTGGGACCCCCTTAAACCACCCCACAGCCCCCAAGGAACCCCCAAACCCACTCAGAGTCCATCCAGGACCCCACCTAACCCTTTTTTGGGGGGGACATTTATGGGCTCTGGTGTTACTGGGAGCCACCCCCGCTGAAGGTGAGGAGCTCTCAGGTGAGAGGGGGTGTTGGGAAGGGGAGGGTCGGTGAGTCAGAGGGGATAAAAGGGGTGGTGGGACCCCAAACTGAGTGGGAGGAGACTAGGACCCCCCAAAAGTGGAGGAGGATGGAGACTTAGAATTGGAGGCTGATGGGAAAGGGGTGGGAGAGGTCAGAAGAGTGGGGAAAAGGGGAGGGTGGGACCCCCAAACTGAGCATGAGGGAGGTGGGGATTGGGGGATGATGTGTGAGGGGTGGGAGAGGGGGAAAAAGTGGGGGTTGAGACCCCAAAACTGATCTTTGGGTGACTGTGGATTGAGGGGACCATGGAAAAGTGGGAAGAACAGGGAGAGGGGTGGAAAAGGGGGGGTGGTCTGGAGGGATGGATGGTCCCATGGGGGTCTTTGGGCACTGGGGGGTTGGGAAAGGAGGGTGGTCCCCCTGAGCTCCCAACTTACTCTGGGTGCTGGGGGCTGCTGGATCCAATCTCAGCCTTGCATTGTGCCAACAGTTGAAATTTAGAGCAATTCTAGAGGAGTGACTGAACCACGTTTGTCCCCCAGGTTTAATGATGGCAAATCAGATCTATTGATAGAAAATTAATTATTTATTTTTGCAAATGATGACACAAAAGGTTTTAATCAAAATTATTTAGTGAACAGTAGAAACACTAAAACTACCAGTAGCACAGGATAAGATAGGACAGGGCACTACACTAAAGCAATTGTTGAAGCAATTCTACTGAAGGTGGCAAACAAGCAATAATTCTTAATTAGAGATGGATGGAACTCCCCCAGACCAGCGCTCGTGGGGAGATCTCTGCTCTCAACCTCCAGCAGTGACCTTGGGGGGTCCCCAGCCAAGGCAGGAATCTCCACACACCCCCAAGAAGGGTTCTGTTGGAAGAACCTGCCCCTGGGAAAGGGGACTGGCCCTTTCTGGTAGAAACCCATGGACTGACAGTCCTTGGACTCCAGGGGTTCCCTCACCATCAGGGGCTTCATTTGGGGTGAAACCAGTCTGGGGTCCAACATCTCCTGCCTTGGCCTGGCCCCCTCTCAGCTCAGCACTGACCCCTTTGCAAATGGGGCATTGTCTTGGTGCCATTGCAGGGGGATGTCCTGCCCCAGTGTCCCAGTGTTCCTTTAATTCCCAGAGGTCCTGCAGTGTCCCAGTGGCCCCTTGATTCCATGACCTTCGGAAACACCTCAGGGTTCCTTTGGTTCCATGAGGCCCCCATGTCCCAAAGGCCCCTGGATTCCAGGAATTCCGCAGTGTCACAAGGTTCCTTTTTTTCCATAGGGCCCTGCAGTGTCCCAGTTGTGCTGATCAGGAGTATCCAATTCTCCCGGGGGTCCTTCTGGTCTCAGGCCTGGTCCCGGTGTATCCAGGGGCCCACTCCATCCCAGTCCAGCCCGGAGTCCGATCCCAGTCGGCCGTCCCAGTCTATCGGGCCGAGTCCATCCCAGTCCATCC